>NC_091431.1:75798259-75980328 GCF_032191515.1 Phaenicophaeus curvirostris
CTTCAAGTTCTTCCACTCCTCATCTCCTCTCTCCACTTTCTCTTCTCTCACCGTATTTCACGGCCTCATCGAACCGTTGGGTTGGGTTGGGTTGGGTTGGGTTGGGTTGGGTTGGGTTGAAGGGACCTCCAAGCCCATCGAGCTCCACCTCCCGCTGGCTCTGGAGCTCCGGGCGTCCCCAGCGAGGAGAAGGCTTCGTTGGGGTGGTGAGGACCTCGACGGCTTCGTCTTCCCTTGCAGATCCAGGGCTCGCCAGGCAGCAGTTCTTCCTGCAGAGACCGTCCAACGTGGTGGCCACGCAAGGAGAAGACGCCGTCCTGGAGTGCTGCGTGGCCGGGTCCCCCCCCCCCACCTTCACCTGGCTGCGAGGAGATGAAGTTCTCCCCCTCAGGTAAGGAAGGAGGAACCTTAAGAAGGTCCAAGGAGCTTCTTCTCCCTCTAGACTCACCTCTGGTGGGCCCAAGCCTTGGATGGTGGGTTTCATCCTGGTTCCTCACCTCGAGAAGGAGGTTGAGGACGTCCGGAGAAGAGCAACGTCTCTGGAAGGACACGCCTGAGGTGTTTCTCTTAACGAAGGCGCTAACGTAACGATGTTTCCAGGTCCAGGAAATACTCGTTACTGGCCGGGAGCAACCTCCTCATCTCCAACGTGACGGACGCCGACGCCGGGACCTACACGTGCGTGGTCACCTACAGAAACGAGACCAGCAGTGGCTCGGCGGAGCTCTCGGTGATGGGTAAGCTCGTCAACCTCTCCAATTTCATTTTTCATGGTCCATAAGTCCCTTTTTCGAGGATTTTTGGACTTCCAGCTCCTCGAGTCGCTTCCATTCCCACCCTCGGAAGCCAGAAGGTTCGATGTCTCCTGAAGAAAAGTCAATGAGTTTAGGGTCTTCTCAAAGATTGAGGGCTCCAAGCTCCATCCAAGGTGGCCTTGAAGGCCTCCAGGGATGGGGCGGCCACCACTGCTCTGAGGAACCTCGACCAGGAGCTCCTCAGCCTCCCAGGGGGACCTTTCGAGCTAAGGGCTCGTCTCAAGGTCCCCTCTTGAAGCTTCGAGGTGTTCTCCGGGTCTTATCAGTGGGACCTTTGATCAAGAGGCCTTCAGAGCTTGCTGGAGGCTCTTTCCAGAGTGGAAGAGGCTTGAAGGTCTCCTGCGTGGAGGCTTCTCTTCTCCAGGGTGAAGAACCACGAGTCCCTCAGCCCCTCTCAGCCTGTTTTTATGTGGTGATAAGATACGGTGGGAAACGAGGTGGGATGGAAGGAGATAAGAGAGAAGAGAGAAGAGAGAAGAGAGAAGAGAGAAGAGAGAAGAGAGAAGAGAGAAGAGAGAAGAGAGAAGAGAGAAGAGATATGAGATATGCGATAAGAGATATGAGATAAGAGATATGAGATAAGAGATATGAGAGATGAGAGATGAGATAAGAGAGATGAGAGATGAGAGATGAGAGATGAGAGAGATGAGAGATGAGAGATGAGAGATGAGAGATGATAAGAGATAAGAGATAAGAGATAAGAGAGATGAGAGATGATAAGAGATAAGAGATAAGAGATAAGAGAGAAGAGAGAAGAGAGAAGAGAGAAGAGAGAAGAGAGAGATGAGATAAGAGATAAGAGATAAGAGATAAGAGATAAGAGATAAGAGATAAGAGATAAGAGATAAGAGATAAGAGATAAGAGAAGAAATAAGAGAGATGAGAGATGAGAGATGAGAGATGAGAGATGAGATAAGAGAGATGAGAGATGAGAGATGAGAGATGAGAGATGAGAGATGAGATAAGAGATAAGAGATAAGAGATAAGAGATAAGAGATAAGAGATAAGAGAGATGAGAGATGAGAGATGAGAGATGAGATAAGAGATGAGATAAGACATAAGAGAGACGAGATAAGAGATAAGACATAAGAGAGATGAGAGATAAGAGATAAGAGATAAGAGATAAGAGATAAGAGATAAGAGATAAGAGATATAAGAGATGAGATAAGAGATAAGAGATAAGAGAGATGAGAGATGAGATAAGAGATAAGAGATAAGAGATAAGAGATAAGAGAGAAGAGAGATGAGAGATGAGAGATGAGAGATGAGAGATGAGAGATGAGATAAGAGATAAGAGATAAGAGATAAGAGATAAGAGATAAGAGAGATGAGAGATGAGAGATGAGAGATGAGAGATGAGAGATGAGAGATGAGGTATGAGATGAAATATGAGATATGAGATATGAGAGAAGAGATAAGAGATATGAGATATGAGAGATGAGACGTGAGATATGAGATATATGAGAGATGAGAGATGAGAGATGAGATGATAGATAGGAGATAGGAGATAGGAGATGAGACATGAGGCATGAGACATGAGAGATGAGATATGAGATATGAGAGATGAGAGATGAGAGATGAGAGATGAGATATGAGATATGAGATATGAGACATGAGATATGAGATAAGAGGTATGAGAGATGAGATATGAGATGATAGATAGGAGATAGGAGATAGGAGATAGGAGATGAGACATGAGACATGAGACATGAGATATGAGATATGAGATATGAGATATGAGATATGAGATATGAGATAAGAGATATGAGATATGACATGAGATGATGTATATGAGATATGAGATGAGATGAGATATGAGATAAGAGGTATGAGAGATGAGAGATGAGAGATGAGAGATGAGAGATATGAGATATGAGATATGAGATATGAGATAAGAGATATGAGATATGAGATATGAGATATGACATGAGATGATGTATATGAGATATGAGATATGAGATGAAATGAGATATGAGATATGAGATATGAGGTATGAGATATGAGAGATAAGAGATGAAAGATGAGAGATGAGAGATGAGAGATGAGAGATGAGGTAAGAGATATGAGATGATAGATATGAGATAGGAGATAGGAGATAGGAGATGAGAGATGAGAGATGAGAGATGAGAGATGAGAGATGAGAGATGAGATATGAGAGATGAGATATGACATGAGATGATGTATATGAGATATGAGATATGAGATGAGATGAGGTATGAGATAAGAGGTATGAGAGATGAGAGATGAGAGATGAGAGATGAGATAGGAGATAGGAGATAGGAGATAGGAGATAGGAGATATGAGGCATGAGATATGAGATATGAGATATGAGATATGAGATATGAGATATGAGATACGAGATATGAGATATGGGATGATAGATAGGAGATAGGAGATAGGAGATGAGAGATGAGAGATGAGAGATGAGAAATGAGATATGAGAGATGAGATATGAGATAAGAGAAATGAGTTCCAAAGGTTCCTTCAAAGGTTCCTTCAAAGGTTTCAAAGGTTCCTTCAAAGGTTCCAAAGGTCCTAAAGGTCCCAAAGGTCCCAAAGGTTCCCAAGGTTCCTTCAAAGGTTCTGAAGGTTCCAAAGGTTCCAAAGGTTCCTTCAAAGGTTCCTTCAAAGGTTCCAAAGGTCCCAAAGGTTCCTTCAAAGGTTCCTTCAAAGGTCCCAAAGGTCCCAAAGGTTCCAAAGGTTCCAAAGGTTCCTTCAAAGGTTCCTTCAAAGGTTCCAAAGGTCCCAAAGGTTCCTTCAAAGGTTCCTTCAAAGGTTCCAAAGGTCCTAAAGGTTCCAAAGGTTCCTTCAAAGGTTCCTTCAAAGGTTCCTTCAAAGGTTCCAAAGGTCCCAAAGGTTCCTTCAAAGGTTCCAAAGGTCCCAAAGGTTCCTTCAAAGGTTCCAAAGGTCCCTTCAAAGGTTCCTTCAAAGGTTCCAAAGGTTTCTTCAAAGGTTCCTTCAAAGGTTCCAAAGGTTCCAAAGGTTCCTTCAAAGGTTCCTTCAAAGGAAAAATTAACTTAACGAGCTTTCCTTCCCTCTCCTCTCGCTCCAAGACAATTAAACGCCTCTTTCCTTCTCTCAGAAGCAATTAAATCGCGGCTTTAATTAATTATCGAGCTAAAAAATGAATTAAACCCAAATTTCAAGCCTCTTATTCCGCTTCGAAGCTCAGAAACGAAGCGGATTTCGCGCTATTTTCGATGGCGTCTTCGTCTCCTCCCCCCTTAACGAGCCGATTCGCTCTCTGCGCCCTAATTAGCCGTTTCCTCGTTATCTCTTCGCAGTCCCCCCCTGGTTCCTCACCCGCCCGCGGAGCCTCTTCGCCTACGAGCGCCTGGACATCGAGTTCGAGTGCGCGGTGGCCGGCAAGCCCGTCCCCACCGTGGAGTGGATCAAGAACGGAGAAGTGGTGATCCCCAGCGATTATTTCCAGATCGTGGTAATTAGCGGCCTTCATTTCTTAATTATTAACCATTTACCAGGGCGTCGACTCCATAAATGTCTTTCTCCGCCCCAAAACCCCTCGTTTGCCACCTAGAAAGAAGGGGTTTTTCGAGGAGAAAACCCGTCCCAGGAGCTCCAAGGTCCATTCCAGGAGCTCCAAGGTCCCTCCAAGGTCCATTCCAGGAGCTCCAAGGTGCCTCCAACCCCTTCCAGGAGCTCCAAGGTCCCTTTCAGGAGCTCCAAGGTCCCTTCCAGGAGCTCCAAGGTCCCTTCCAGGAGCGCCAAGGTCCCTTCCAGGAGCTCCAAGGTCCCTCCAATCCCCTTCCAGGACCTCCAAGGTCCCTTCCAGGAGCTCCAAGGTGCCTCCAAGCCATTCCAGGAGCTCCAGGTCCCTTCCAGGTGCTCAAAGGTCTCTCCAAGGTCCATTCCAGGAGCTCCAAGGTCCATTCCAGGAGCTCCAAGGTCCCTCCAACCCATTCCAGAAGCTCCAAGGTTCCTTTGAACCCATTCCAGGAGCTCCAAGGTCCCTCCAACCCCTTCCAGGAGCTCCAAGGTCCATTCCAGGAGCTCCAAGTTCCCTCCAAGGTCCCTTCCAGGACCTCCAAGGTCCCTTCCAGGAGCTCCAAGGTCCCTTCCAGGAGCTCCAAGGGCCCTTCCAGGAGCTCCAAGGGCCCTTCCAGGAGCTCCAACGTCCTTCTAAACCCCTTCCAGGAGCTCCAAGGTCCCTTCCAGGAGCTCCAAGGTCCCTCCAAGGTCCCTTCCAGGAGCTCCAAGGTCCCTCCAAGGTCCCTTCCAGGAGCTCCAAGGTCCATTCCAAGAGCTCCAAGGTCCCTCCAACCCCCTTCCAGGAGCTCCAAGCTCCATTCCAGGAGCTCCAAGGTCCCTCTTAACCCATTCCAGGAGCTCCAAGCTCCATTCCAAAGCTCTTCAAGAAGGGGCTTTGAGCTCTGAGGTCCCATCAAACGATGTTCTCCTAATTAATTTTCTTCATTATCTTAATTTTTTTTCTCCTTCCAGGGGGGCAGCAACTTGAGGATTCTGGGCTTGGTCAAGTCCGATGAAGGTTTCTACCAATGCGTCGCGGAGAACGAAGCCGGGAAGGTCCAAGCCAGCGCTCAGCTCCTCATCCCCGAGCCCGGTAAGGAACTAATTAACCTCATTAACCTAATTAACCCACCCAGCCCTTCCCGCGGCTTCTTTAGAAGCATCTAAACCACCTTTGTGGACGCGTGGAGGGTGGAGATGGAGCAGATCGGAGGTTTCCTCGTGGTGGGACCTCAGGTTGAGAGGTTCTCGATGGGCTTTGAGGTCCTTCCAAGCCACCAGAGAGAAGCTTGAAGGCTTCTAGAAGGTCTCCAGGGAGGTTTCTCCTCGCCGGGATGAGCCACCTCAACGTCCTCAGCCTCTTCGTGTCCTCCAGGAGGTTCTGCGGCCCTCGAGGTCTTCTCCGTGGGCTCCTCTGGAGCTGGTGGAGAAGCCCCGATGGAGCTGGAGAAGCTCTTGTGATGAGGACAACGTGAGGAGGGTCAACCTGGCGAGGAGAAACCTCCGAGGAGACCTTTGAGGTCCCTTCAAGCCCCGAGAAGCCGAGGAGAAGGCCAGAAGACGCAGGAGGAGAAGGGTTAGAAGGTCCAAGAGGGGCGAGAGCTTCCAAGGAACCTTCTCCTGGTGTGGGGGGGAGGTCCTAGATGAGGCCACCTAGAGCCGTGGTGGCTTCTCTGTCTCCTTGGAGACGTTGGATGGAGCTTGGAGCTCCATTCGAGGAGCTGGATGGACCTCGAGGTCCTTCCAAGCCAGCAGAGAGAAGCTTGAAGGCTTCTAGAAGGTCTCCACGGAGGTTTCTCCTCGCTGGGATGAGCCACCTCAACGTTCTCAGCCTCTTCGTGTCCTCCAGGAGGTTCTCCGGCCCTCGAGGTCTTCTCCGTGGGCTCCTCTGGAGCTCGTGGAGAAGCCCCGATGGAGCTGGAGAAGCTCTTGTGGTGAGGACAACGTGAGGAGGGTCAACCTGGCGAGGAGAAACCTCTGAGGAGACCTTTGAGGGCCCTTCAAGCCCTGAAAAGCTGAGGAGAAGGCCAGAAGATGCAGGAGGAGAAGGGTTGGAAGGTCCAAGAGGGGCGAGAGCTTCCAAGGAACCTTCTCCTGGTGGAGGAGGAGGTCCTAGACGAGGCCACCTAGAGCTGTGGTGGCTTCTCTGTCTCCTTGGAGATGTTGGATGGAGCTTGGAGCTCCATTCGAGGACCTGGATGGACCTCGAGGTCCTTCCAAGCCAGCAGAGAGAAGCTTGAAGGCTTCTAGAAGGTCTCCACAGAGGTTTCTCCTCGCCGGGATGAGCCACCTCAACGTTCTCAGCCTCTTCGTGTCCTCCAGGAGGACCTGGATGGACCTCGAGGTCCTTCCAAGCCCCGATCTGATGACCTTGAAGCCCTCGGAGGCTCCATCTCCTCTCAAGCTTCTTCTCGCGACCCACCTCCAAGCTCTTCTTTGACTCTCGCTTCTTCTTCTCTTCCTCCCACCCCTTTGTCTTCTCCTGCCACCCCCCCTTGACCCCCCTCAGAGGTCCCCTCGGTGGCTTCTCCGGCCCTTCCCACCGCTCCGAGCCCCCCGGCTTCTCTGATTGTCTCCTCTCCTTCCCCACCAGCCTCCCCCGGCTCCGGTGTCCTCCCCTCCGCCCCTCGCGACGTTGTCCCCGTCCTGGTCTCCAGCCGCTTCGTCCGCCTCTCCTGGCGTCCCCCCTCGGAGCTCCGAGGCCACCTCCAGGCCTACACGGTCTTCTTCTCCAGGGACGGCGTCAACAGGTAAGTTGGAAGACCTCGTGGACCTTCTCCCTTCCCTTTAAGCTGTCCCAGAACCTCAGGAGAACCTTCCAAGTGCTCCTCAAGCTTCACCTCGCGGGAAGCCTGGAGCTGGAAGGGACTCGGGGCCCTCTGGAGGCACCTAGACAGGTTCCTCGAGGGGGTTGAAGGACCTCGCGTGGTCCTGGGGGTGGATTCGGACCTCGGGTCCTCCAAGAACCTGAAGCGACGTGGGCTGAGGTCCTCCAAGCAGCAAAAATGAAGGAGGTGGAGGTCCTCCAAGCATCTAAAAGGAAGGAGAAGCTCCATCTTCTTCATCCCTTGGAGCCACCAGCTCAGATCTTCATCCCATGGAGCCACCAGCTCAGATCTTCATCCCATGGAGCCACCAAGATGAGATCTTGGAGAAGGTTCTGAGGTCTCCGAGAAGGTTCTGAGATCTTCGAGAAGGTTCTGAGGTCCTGGAGAAGGTTCTGAGGTCTTCGAGAAGGTTCTGAGGTCCTGGAGAAGGTTCTGAGGTCTCCGAGAAGGTTCTGAGGTCTCCGAGAAGGTTCTGAGGTCGTGGAGAAGGTTCTGAGGTCGTGGAGAAGGTCCTGAGGTCTCCAAGAAGGTTCTGAGGTGCTGGAGAAGGTTCTGAGGTGCTGGAGAAGGTTCTGAGGTCTCAGAGAAGGTCCTGAGGTCCCAGAGAAGGTCCTGAGGTCTCCGAGAAGGTTCTGAGGTCCTGGAGAAGGTTCTGAGGTCCCGGAGAAGGTTCTGAGGTCTTGGAGAAGGTTCTGAGGTCTCCAAGGAGGTTCTGAGGTCTCGGAGAAGGTTCTGAGGTCTCTGAGAAGGTTCTGAGGTCTCCGAGAAGGTTCTGAGATCTTCGAGAAGGTTCTGAGATCTTGGAGAAGGTTCTGAGGTCTCGGAGAAGGTTCTGAGGTCCTGGAGAAGGTTCTGAGGTCTCGGAGAAGGTCCTGAGGTCTCGGAGAACGTTCTGAGGTCCCGGAGAAGGTTCTGAGATCTTCGAGAAGGTTCTGAGGTCTTCGAGAAGGTTCTGAGGTCTCCGAGAAGGTTCTGAGGTCTCCAAGAAGGTCCTGAGGTCTCCAAGAAGGTCCTGAGGTCGTGGAGAAGGTCCTGAGGTCGTGGAGAAGGTTCTGAGGTCCTGGAGAAGGTTCTGAGGTCTCCGAGAAGGTTCTGAGGTCTTCGAGAAGGTTCTGAGGTCTCGGAGAAGGTTCTGAGGTCTCGGAGAAGGTCCTGAGGTCTCGGAGAAGGTTCTGAGGTCTCCGAGAAGGTTCTGAGGTCCTGGAGAAGGTTCTGAGGTCCTGGAGAAGGTTCTGAGGTCTCGGAGAAGGTTCTGAGGTCTCCGAGAAGGTTCTGAGGTCCTGGAGAAGGTTCTGAGGTCTTGGAGAAGGTTCTGAGGTCCTGGAGAAGGTTCTGAGGTCTCCGAGAAGGTTCTGAGGTCTCCGAGAAGGTTCTGAGGCTTCGTTGAAGCCCTGAGGGCTGGAGAACCTCCCCGCGAGCTCCAGAAGCTTCTCAGGAGGCTTCGGATGGAGCCTCGTATCTCAGGGGCTTGCGAGTCCACCACGAGGTGGAGCTCGAGGAGCTTCTCGAGGGTCTCAGGGGCTTCTCGGGGCTTTCTTGCAGGGAACGGGCGGTCAACACCTCGCAGGGCGGGAGCCTCCAGGTCACCGTGGGCAACCTGAGACCTCAGGAGACCTACAGCTTCCGGGTGGTGGCCTACAACGAGTGGGGCCCCGGAGAAAGCTCGCAGCCCATCAAGGTGGCCACTCAACCAGAACGTGAGTCCCGGGAGTCTTTGAGGGCCTCCCGACCCCTTCCAGGAGCTCCAAGGTGCCTCCAAGGTCCCTTCCAGGAGCTCCAAGGTCCCTTCCAGGAGCTCCAAGGACCCTCCAAGCTCCATTCCAGGAGCTCCAAGGTCCCTTCCAGGAGCTCCAAGGTCCCTTTGACCCCATTCCAGGAGCTCCAAGGTCCCTTTGACCCCATTCCAGGAGCTCCAAGGTGCCTCCAAGGTCCCTTCCAGGAGCTCCAAGGTCCCTCCGACCCCTTCCAGGAGCTCCAAGGTCCCTTCCAGGAGCTCCAAGGTGCCTCCAAGGTCCCTTCCAGGAGCTCCAAGGTCCCTCCAACCCATTCCAGGAGCTCCAAGGTCCCTCCCACCCCTTCCAGGAGCTCCAAGGTCCCTTCCAGGAGCTCCAAGGTCCCTTCAAGGTCCCTTCCAGGAGCTCCAAGGTCCCTCCAACCAATTCCAGGAGCTCCAAGGTCCATTCCAGAAGCTCTAAGGTCCCTCCAACCCATTCCAGGAGCTCCAAGATCCCTTCCAGGAGCTTCAAGGTCCATTCTAAGAGCTCCAGGGTCCCTTCCAGGAGCTCCAAGGTCCCTCCCACCCCTTCCAGGAGCTCCAAGGTCCCTTCCAGGAGCTCCAAGGTCCCTCCAACCCATTCCAGGAGCTCCAAGGTCCCTTCCAGGAGCTCCAAGGTGCCTCCAACCCATTCCAGGAGCTCCAAGGTCCCTCCCACCCCTTCCAGGAGCTCCAAGGTCCCTTCCAGGAGCTCCAAGGTCCTTCCAAACCCCTTCCAGGAGCTCCAAGGTCCCTTCCAGAAGCTCTAAGGTCCCTCTCAACCCCTTCCAGGAGCTCCAAGGTCCCTCTCAACCCCTTCCAGGAGCTCCAAGGTCCCTTCCAAGAGCTCCAAAGTCCCTTCAAGGTCCCTTCCAGGAGCTCCAAGGTCCCTTCCAAGAGCTCCAAGGTCCCTTCCAGGAGCTCCAAGGTCCCTTTGAACCCATTCCAGGAGCTCCAAGGTCCCTTCCAGGAGCTCCAAGGTGCCTCCAAGGTCCCTTCCAGGAGCTCCAAGGTCCCTCCAACCCATTCCAGGAGCTCCAAGGTCCCTCCCACCCCTTCCAGGAGCTCCAAGGTCCCTTCCAGGAGCTCCAAGGTCCCTTCAAGGTCCCTTCCAGGAGCTCCAAGGTCCCTCCAACCAATTCCAGGAGCTCCAAGGTCCATTCCAGAAGCTCTAAGGTCCCTCCAACCCATTCCAGGAGCTCCAAGATCCCTTCCAGGAGCTTCAAGGTCCATTCTAAGAGCTCCAGGGTCCCTTCCAGGAGCTCCAAGGTCCCTCCCACCCCTTCCAGGAGCTCCAAGGTCCCTTCCAGGAGCTCCAAGGTCCCTCCAACCCATTCCAGGAGCTCCAAGGTCCCTTCCAGGAGCTCCAAGGTGCCTCCAAGGTCCCTTCCAGGAGCTCCAAGGTCCCTCCAACCCATTCCAGGAGCTCCAAGGTCCCTCCCACCCCTTCCAGGAGCTCCAAGGTCCCTTCCAGGAGCTCCAAGGTCCTTCCAAACCCCTTCCAGGAGCTCCAAGGTCCCTTCCAGAAGCTCTAAGGTCCCTCCAACCCCTTCCAGGAGCTCCAAGGTCCCTCTCAACCCCTTCCAGGAGCTCCAAGGTCCCTTCCAAGAGCTCCAAAGTCCCTTCAAGGTCCCTTCCAGGAGCTCCAAGGTCCCTTCCAAGAGCTCCAAGGTCCCTTCCAGGAGCTCCAAGGTCCCTCCAACCAATTCCAGGAGCTCCAAGGTCCCTTCCAGGAGCTCCAAGGTCCCTTTGAACCCATTCCAGGAGCTCCAAGGTCCCTCCAACCCCATTCCAGGAGCTCCAAGGTCCATTCTAAGACCTCCAATGTCCCTCCAACCCATTCCAGGAGCTCCAAGGTCCCTCCAACCACTTCCAGGAGCTCCAAGGTCCCTGCCAGGAGCTCCAAGGTCCCTCCAACCCATTCCAGGAGCTCCAAGGTCCCTTCCAGGAGCTCCAAGGTCCCTTCCAGGAGCTCCAAGGTCCCTCCGACCCACCCCAGCCCCTGATCCTCTCGTCTTCCTCCTCCAGTTCAAGTCCCCGGCCCCGTCGAGAACCTCCGGGTGGTGTCCACCTCGCCGACCTCCCTCCAGGTCACCTGGGACCCTCCGGCTTACGTCAACGGCCCCGTCGAAGGCTACAGACTCTTCTGGAAGGAGGCGGTGACCGGCAAGGAGCAGGTGAGAAGCTCCAGGGAGGAGAAGACCTCGGGTGGTGGCATCTCGGGGGGGTTCGGAGCCCCGAGAAGACCCAACGTGAGAAGTTGGAAGGGTTCCTCGGGGGGTATTTAAGCCTCGAAGGTCCATCTGGAGCCACCTCCCACCAGAGGAGGTTCCTCCAAGCACGTCTTGGAGACCTCAAGGCTTGGAGAAGCCTCCAAGGGGTCTAGAAGAAGATGGATTGAGTCTTTCTTCTTCTTCTTCTTCTTCTCTGGTCCAGCACGTGGAGGTCGAGGGCTTCTCCCACCGCCTGGAGGCCCTCAAGAAGTTCACCGAGTACTCCCTGCGCCTCGTGGCCTTCAACCGCTACGGCCCCGGCGTCTCCAGCCACGAGCTCAGCGTCTCCACCTTGTCAGATGGTGAGAAGGGACCTGGGCCACGAGCTCCAAGGTCCCTCCAAGGTCCATTCCAGGAGCTCCAAGGTCCCTCCAACCCATTCCAGGAGCTCCAAGGTCCCTTCCAGGAGCTCCAAGGTGCCTCCAACCCCTTCCAGGAGCTCCAAGGTCCCTTCCAGGAGCTCCAAGGTCCCTCCCACCCCTTCCAGGAGCTCCAAGTTCCTTTCCAGGAGCTCCAAGTTCCCTTCCAGGAGCTCCAAGGTCCCTCCAACCCATTCCAGCAGCTCCAAGGTCCCTCCAAGGTCCCTTCCAGGAGCTCCAAGGTCCCTTCCAGGAGCTCCAAGGTCCCTCCAAGGTCCATTCTAGGAGCTCCGAGGTCCCTCCAACCCATTCCAGGAGCTCCAAGGTCCCTTCCAAGAGCTCCAAGGTCCATTCCAGGAGCTCCAAGGTCCCTCCGACCCCTTCCAGGAGCTCCAAGGTCCCTTCCAGGAGCTCCAACGTCTCTCCAAGGTCCATTCTAGGAGCTCCAAGGTCCCTCCAGGGTCCATTCCAGGAGCTCCAAGGTCCCTCTGACCCATTCCAGGAGCTCCAAGGTCCCTTCCAGGAGCTCCAAGGTCCCTCCAACCCATTCCAGGAGCTCCAAGGTCCCTCCAAGGTCCATTTCAGGAGCTCCAAGGTCCCTCCGACCCCTTCCAGGAGCTCCAAGGTCCCTCCAACCCACCCCTCCACCCCCCCAAGTCCCTGATCTTTGACCCCAGGCCCACGAGCCACGTTGCCTGGACCTTCATCCACCTTGGAAGAGCCTCATCTTCTCCATCTCCTTCTTCTTCTTCTCTTCCAGTGCCCAGCGGGCCCCCCCAGAACGTCTCCTTGGAGGTGGTCAACTCCAGGGTAAGTCCAGGTGGCCCCAAAACCACCTTCTCACCACCTTCTCCCTCGCTCCCATCATCTTCTCCACCACGGGAGGTCCCCAAGCTCGAGAGCCACACCTCGAGGTTCCACCTCGAAGCCCTCCAGCTCCTCATCTCCAACCCCCGGAGCTCCACGAGCTCCACGGGACCTCGAGGAACCTCCTCCCGTTGCTCTCCACCCACCTTGGAGGAGGCTTCAAGCCTCCAAGCCCTGAAGGACCTTCCCGAAGCTCCTTGGAAGCATCTCAACCACCTTTTGTGGACGCTCGGAAGGTCCTCCAGGTGTGGAGATGGAGAGGACGGAGTCACGGATGAAGATCTGGAGAAGAACTTGAGGGTTTGAGGCTTGGAGAAGCTCAACCTTCTCCTCCTTCCACGTCTTCGAGGTCCTGCTGGACCCCAAGGCCTTGACCTTCTCCTCGTTTCTATCTCCAGAGCATCAAGGTGACCTGGTTGCCGCCTCCACCGGGAACCCAAAACGGTTTCATCACGGGCTACAAGATCCGCCACCGGAGGACAACCCGGCGCGGAGAGATGGAGACCCTGGAGCCCACCAACCTCTGGTACCTCTTCTCAGGTCAGTAGGTCCACGTCTTGAGGTCCTCAAGGGTCTTTCGGGGCTTCCTCCACGCCTGGAGATGCTGGAGGTCCCACCCGAGGCTGGTGGGAGACGGTTCTTCTCGAAGGAACCCGGATCGAAGCTTGAGGAACCACCTCGTGGCCCTTCAAACCCTTCTCCTCGCCCCGTCCCACCCCGTCAAGGTCCAAAACTTCGTCTCCGGAGGCTCTTGCCCCTCTAGAACCTTCTCCGAGGTCTCCAGGGCACCTTCTCCTCCGGGTTGAGGAACCTCAAAGCGTCTCAAGAGGTTCCGGGGTGGGATGGGACCTGGAGATGGCTTCGAAGCTCCAATTTTTGAGTTTCTTCTTCTTCTTCTCGGTCCCCCCAGGCTTGGAGAAAGGGACCCACTACAGCTTCCAAGTAGCCGCCATGACGGTCAACGGGACGGGCCCTTCGTCCGACTGGGTCACGGCCGAGACCCCCGAGAACGACCTCGATGGTAACCGAAAGGGCCTCCAAGCCGGGTTCCTCAGGGGCTCCGGAAGCTTCTGAGGGGCCTGGAGAGGACCAGGTGGTGGGAAGAGGTGGTTGAGCTCCATAAAGACCTAAAAACGAGGGGGTGGAGGGGGAGAGGTGGGTCTGTGGGGGCTTTCTAGAAGCTTCTAGGATGGAGGAGGCTCCATGGGGACCTTCCAGACTCATAGAATCATAGATGGAGGCTCCATGGGGACCTTCTAGAAGCTTCTCAGGACGGAGGAGGCTCCATAGGGACCTTCTAGAAGCTTCTCAGGAGGAAGGAGGCTCCATGGGGACCTTCTAGACTCATAAAATCATGGATGGAGGCTCCATGGGGACCTTCTAGAAGCTTCTCAGGGTGAAGGAGGCTCCATGGGGACCTTCTAGAATCATAAAATGATAGATGGAGGCTCCATAGGGACCTTCTAGAAGCTTCCAGGATGAAGGAGGCTCCAAAAAGTCCCTCTAGAACCTTCAGAGTGGAGCTGAGGAACCTCTAGGAGATGTTTCCTCAAGCTCAGCCTCCATAAAAGAGGCTCCAGGTCCTCAAACCCTCCATTAGGTCCTTCTAGAACCTTCACAGTGAAGCTGAGGAACCTATAGGAGATGTTTCCTCAAGCTGAATCTCCATAAAAGGTGCTCTAGGTCCATCTTGTCCTCCATAAAGTCCCTCTAGACCCTTCAAAGTGGAGCTGAGGAACCTCTAGGAGATGTTTCCTCAAGCTCAATCTCCATAAAAGGGGCTCCAGCTCCATCTTCTCCTCCATAAAGTCCCTCTAGAACCTTCAAAGTGGAGCTGAGGAACCTCTAGGAGATGTTTCCTCAAGCTCAATCTCCATAAAAGAGGCTCCAGCTCCATCTTCTCCTCCATAAAGTCCTTCTAGAACCTTCAGAGTGGATCTGAGGAACCCCTAGGAGATGTTTCCTCACCATTTTTCTCTTCTCCTTGTCCACCTCAGAGTCCCAGGTCCCCGACCAGCCCAGCTCCCTCCACGTCCGCCCCTTGGCCACCAGCATCGTCATGACCTGGACCCCCCCCCTCAAGCCCAACGTCCTGGTCCGCGGTTACATCATCGGCTACGGGGTGGGGAGTCCCTACGCCGAGACCGTCCGGGTGGACGCCAAGCAGAGGTTCTTCTCCATCGACAACTTGGGTGAGTAGGACCTTCCCCTTCCACCTCCTGGGGCTTCTGAGGAGAAGAAACCACCTTGCTTGGACCTTTCTTGAAGGTTCCTCGCTTCCTCCTCAACTTCTTCTGCATCTTAGACCATCCCGGGGCCCCTCATGAAGCTCTAGATGCTCCAAACCTCAGGAGATGGTGGTCTCCACCAGCTCCTCCGGCTTCAGGAGGACCTCAAGCTCCATCTCCTGGTGGCTTCGAGCTTCTCAAGATGCTCCAGAAGGCCCCGGGACCTTCTCATAGTGATGAGTCCTTCAAGGTTTCATGGGTTCCTCCTGGTAGCTTCTTGAGAACTTCCATGGAAACGAGGAGATGGCTTCTCCGTGGTCCAAGATGAGAAGAAGACTCGTTAATTCATTAACTAATTGGCCCTCGGGAGGTCTCCAAGGTGACCTTAGAGCCACCGGAGCCGCTAGAAGGTCCCCGTGTCCCCGTAGAAGGTCACGACTCGATGGTCCTTGAGGTCCCTTCCAGCTCCAAACCTTCTAGGAGGCCACGGGGTTGAGTGGAGGAGAAGTTCCACCTGAGGAACCTTGAGGAACCGAGCACCTGAGCTCCATGGGGATGGACCAGGTGGTCCTAGGGGGGGGTTGGATGGTCCCCAGGCCACCTGAGCTCCATGGGGATGGACTCCAGGTCTTCTCCAGGAGATCTGGATGGTCCTAGGGGCGGGTTGGATGGTCTCCAGGCCACCTGAGCTCCACGGGGATGGACTCCAGGTCCAGGAGCCACCACGACCTTCACCTCCCACCTTCATAGAAGCCCCCTGAGCTCCAGCTGGTGGCTCAGAAGCTCCGGTTGAGGTGTCCTCCACCTCTTAACTCGGACCTGGAGCTCCTCAACCCAACGTCAACGTGGAAACCACCACGAGAGGGACCTCAACGAAGGTCCTAGACCTCAAACTTGACCACGAGTGGTTCTCCTGGTGGCTTTTCTGGGTTCTTCCTGGGGTTTAGGAGGACCTTCTCCTCTTCTCCGGCCTCGACGTGGACTTTAAGGTCCTGCTCTTCTCTCTTTTTCTCCTCCAGAGCCAAGTTCTCACTACGTCATCTCCTTGAAGGCCTTCAACAACGCCGGAGAGGGGGTCCCGCTCTACGAAAGCGCCACCACCAGGTCCCTGACAGGTGAGTCTCGAGGTCTTCTGGGTCCCCGAGAACCTGGTGCCTCCAACCTCCCTTCCACGAGGTGGAAGGAAGAAGCTCCAGGGCCTCCAGAACCTCTTGGAGATGGTGGGATGGGGCCTTTCGCCTTCTCCACCAAGAGGTTCTAGAAGCTCTGGGGTGGTGGGACCTGAAGGAGCTCGAAGAACCTTCATGGTTCTCAAGGTTCTGAGGGTTTTCCACCCCTCACCGTGAGCTGAGGGACCTCAAGATCTTCTCGAAGCTCCACGAGCAGGTGGCTTCTCGAGGTTCTACCACGTCGGGTGGAGCTGAGGGGGGTCGAGAAGGTCGGAAGTGACCTCAAAAGCCACCCCCTGAGGGGCTTCTGGAGAGAAAGGAGCAGCTGGAGGCCCACCAGGAGGTTCTAGAAGGTCAGGGAGGTGGGACCTGAAGGGTCTTGAAGAACCATCAAGGTTCTCAAGGTCGCGAGATGAGAATTCCCACCAACCATGAGCTTCAGAACCACCTTGAGGAGCTTCAAACCACCTTGAGGAGCTTCAGAACCACCACGAGGAGCTTCAGAACCACCACGAGGAGCATCAAATCACCTTGAGGAGCATCAAAAAAACCTTGAGGACCTTCAGGACCACCTCGAGGAGCCTCAAACCACCTCGAGGAGCTTCAGAACCGCCTCGAGGAGCTTCAGAACCGCTTCGAGGAGCTTCAGAACCACCTCGAGGAGTTTCAGAACCACCTCGAGGAGCTTCAGAACCACCTCGAAGAGCTTCAGAACCGCCTCGAGGAGCTTCAGAACCGCTTCGAGGAGCTTCAGAACCACCTCGAGGAGTTTCAGAACCACCTCGAGGACCTTCAGAACCACCTCGAGGACCTTCAGAACCACCTCGAGGAGCTTCAGAACCACCTCGAAGAGCTTCAGAACCACCTCGAGGAGCCTCAGAACCACCTCGAGGAGCCTCAGAACCACCTCGAGGAGCTTCAGAACCGCCTCGAGGAGCTTCAGAACCACCTCGAGGAGCTTCAGAACCACCTCGAGGAGCCTCAGAACCACCTCGAGGAGCTTCAGAACCACCTCGAGGAGCTTCAGAACCACCTCGAGGACCTTCAGAACCACCTCGAGGACCTTCAGAACCACCTCGAGGAGCCTCAGAACCACCTCGAGGAGCCTCAGAACCACCTCGAGGAGCCTCAGAACCACCTCGAGGAGCCCCAGAACCACCTCGAGGAGCCCCAGAACCACCTCGAGGAGCCTCAGAACCACCTCGAGGAGCTCCAGAACCACCTCGAGGAGCTCCAGAACCACCTCGAGGAGCCTCAGAACCACCTCGAGGAGCTTCAAAGCACCACGAGGAGCTTCAGAACCACCACGAGGAGCTTCAGAACCACCTCGAGGAGCCTCAGAACCACCTCGAGGAGCCTCAGAACCACCTCGAGGAGCTTCAGGACCACCTCGAGGAGCTTCAGGACCACCTGGAGGAGCTTCAGGACCACCTGGAGGAGCTTCAGGACCACCTCGAGGAGCTTCAGGACCACCTCGAGGAGCTTCAGGACCACCTCGAGGAGCTTCAGGACCACCTCGAGGAGCTTCAGGACCACCTCGAGGAGCTTCAGGACCACCTCGAGGAGCTTCAGGACCACCTCGAGGAGCCTCAGAACCACCTCGAGGAGCCTCAGAACCACCTCGAGGAGCCTCAGAACCACCTCGAGGAGCTTCAGAACCACCTCGAGGAGCTCCAGAACCACCTCGAGGAGCCTCAGAACCACCTCGAGGAGCCTCAGAACCACCTCGAGGAGCCTCAGAACCACCTCGAGGAGCCTCAGAACCACCTCGAGGAGCTCCAGAACCACCTCGAGGAGCTCCAGAACCACCTCGAGGAGCCTCAGAACCACCTCGAGGAGCTTCAAAGCACCACGAGGAGCTTCAGAACCACCACGAGGAGCTTCAGAACCACCACGAGGAGCCTCAGAACCCCCACGAGGAGCCTCAGAACCACCTCGAGGAGCCTCAGAACCACCTCGAGGAGCTTCAGAACCACCTCGAGGAGCCCCAGAACCACCTCGAGGAGCTTCTTGAAGGTCCTCCTTGATTCTAGGTGGCCCCAGATCTCATCGAGGACCTTTCTGAAGGTCCTGCAGGTCCTTTGAAGCCTACGACCTTCTCCTTGGGGGTTGCGGGGGGGGTGGGGGGAGGTCTCCAAGGTGTCTTCTGCTGGTGCATTAACCCCCTTCTCTCTGTTCTCCTCCTGTTCTTCCTCCTCATCGAAACCATCAAACCTCGTCGTGCTCCTTGGTGCCTTTGACCCTCTTCTTCTCCTCCATCTTCTCCTTCTCCTCCATCTTCTTCATCATCTTCTTCTCCTCCATCTTCTTCTTCTTGTTCTCCTTCTCCACCTTCTCCTTCTCCTTCTCCATCTTCTCCTCCATCTTCTTCTTCTTCTCTTCCATCTTCTTCTCCTCCTTCTCCATCTCCATCTTCTCCATCTTCTCCTTCTTCTCCTTCTTCTCCTCCTTCTCCATCTTCTCCATCTTCATCTTCTTCTCTTCCACCTTCTTCTTCTCCTCCATCTTCTCCATCTCCATCTTCTCCTTCTCCATCTCCACCATCTCCATCTTGTCCATCTCCATCTTCTTCATCTTCTCCTCCTCCATCTTATTCTTCTTCTTCTCCACCTCCTCCTTCTCCATCTTCTTCTCCATCTTCTCCTCCTCCATCTTCTCCATCTCCTTCTTCTTCTCCATCTCCATCTTCTTCTCCATCATCTCCTCCTTCTCCTCCTTCTCCTCCTTCTCCTCCTTCTCCTCCTTCTCCTCCTTCTCCTCCTTCTCCTCCATCTCCTCCATCTCCTCCATCTCCTCCATCTCCTTCTCCATTTTCTCCATCATCATCTTCTTCTTCTCCATCTTCTTTTTCTCCTCCATGTTCTCCTCCTCCTCCTCCATCTTCTCCATCTCCTTCTTTTCCTTCTCCATCTTCTTCTTCTTTTCCATCTCCTCCTTCTTTTTCTCCATTTCCTTCTTCTCCATCTTCTTCTTCTCCATCTTCTTCTCCTCCATCTCCTCCATCTTCTTCTCCTTCTCCATCTCCTCCTTCTTCTCCTTCTCCATCTTCTTCTCCTTCTCATTCTTCACCTTCTCATTCTTCTCCTCCATCTTCTCCATCATCTTTTTCTTCTCCTCCATCTTCTCCTCCTCCATCTTCTCCTCCTCCATCTTCTCCATCTCCTCCTCCTCCTCCATCTTCTCCTCCTCCTCCATCTTCTCCTCCTCCATCTTCTTCTCCTCCTCCATCTTCTTCTCCTCCTCCATCTTCTCCTCCATCTCCTCCTCCATCTCCTCCATCTCCATCTTCTCCTCCAACTTCTCCTTCTTCATCTTCTTCTTCTTCTCCATATTCTCCATCTTCTTCTCCATTTTCTCCAACATCATCATCTTCTTCTCCGTCTTCTTTTTCTCCTCCATCTTCTCCTCCTCCATCTTCTCCTCCTCCTCCTCCTCCTTCTCCTCCTCCTTCTCCTCCTCCTTCTCCTCCTCCTTCTCCTCCTCCTTCTCCTCCTCCTCCTCCTCCTTCTCCATCTCCTTCTCCATCTCCTCCTCCATCTCCTTCTCCATCTCCTTCTTCTCCTCCTCCTTCTCCATCTCCTTCTTCTCCATCTCCTTCTTCTCCATCTCCTTCTTCTTCTCCATCTCCTTCTTCTTCTCCATCTCCTCCTTCTCCATCTCCTCCACCATCTTCTCCTTCTCATTCTTCTTCTCCATCTTCTCCTCCTCCATCTTCTTCTCCTTCTCCATCTTCTCCTTCTCCATCTTCTCCGCTACTTTCTCCTCCTCCATCTTCTCCATCTTCTTCTTCTCCTCCATCTTCTCCTCCTCCTCCATGTCCTTCTCCTCCATGTCCTTCTTCCCTCTATCTCCATCTTCTTCTCCTCCTTCTTCTCCTCCTTCTACATTTCTTCTCCATCTTCTTCTCCTTCTTCTTCTCCTCCTTCTTCTCCTCCTTCTTCTCCTCCTTCTTCTCCTCCTTCTTCTCCTCCTTCTTCTCCTCCTTCTTCTCCTCCTCCTCCATCTTCTTCATCTCTTTCTTCGCCTTCTCCACCTTCTTCTTCTTCTCCTTCTCCATATTCTCCTTCTCCTCCATCTTCTTTTTCTTCTCCTCCTCCTCCATCTTCTCCATCTCCTTCTCCTTCTCCATCTTCTCCATCTTCTTCTTCTCCTCCATCTTCTCCTCCTCCTTCTTCTCCTCCTCCTTCTTCATCTCCATCTCCTCCATCTCCTCCATCTCCTCCATCTCCTCCATCTCCTCCATCTCCATCTTCTTCTCATTCTTCTTCTCATTCTTCTCCTCCTCCATCTCCTCCATCTCCTCCATCTCCTCCATCTCCTCCATCTCCTCCATCTCCTCCATCTCCTCCATCTTCTTCTCCATCTTCTTCTCATTCTTCTTCTCATTCTTCTCCTCCTCCATCTTCTCCATCTCCTCCATCATCTTCTTCTTCTCCATTTTCTCCTTCTCATTCTTCACCTTCTCATTCTTCTCCACTATCTTCTCCTCCATCTTCTTCTCCTCCTTCTCCTCCATCTTCTTCTCCTCCTTCTCCTCCATCTTCTCCTCCTCCTTCTCCTCCTTCTCCATCTCCTCCATCTCCTCCATCTTCTCCTCCTCCATCTCCTCCTCCTCCTCCATTTTTGGTTGCAATGTTCTCCCGTTGACTCGCCGCCCCCAGACCCCGTGGACCCTTTCCAAGTTGATTTGTCTCCTCTCCTTGACGCCCTCCCCACCTCGCTCCCAGACCTCTCCCCCCCCATGCTCCCCCCGGTAGGTGTCCAGGCCGTGGTCCTCGCCCACGACGCCGTCCGGGTCCTCTGGGCCGACAACTCGGCTCCCCGGAACCAGAAGAGCCCCGAGATCAGGTTCTACACCGTCCGCTGGAGAACCAGCTACTCCACCAGCGCCAAGTACAAGGTGAGCTTGGAGCTCCTGGGGGCTTGAGGAGCACCACCACCTTCTCCTCGTGGGCTCGCGATGGCCTTGGAGGAAGGTTCTTCCATGGAATATGGTGGTTGGCTCCATAAAAGGGTGGTGGACATCAAAATATGGAGGTTTCCAGCCATAAAATGGTGGTTTCCAACCATAAAGTGGTGGTTGACATCAAGATATGGAGGTTTCCATCCATAAAATGGTGGTTTCCTTCCATAAAGTGGTGGTTGACTCCATAAAATGGTGGTTTCCATCCATAAGATGGTGGTTGACATCAAGATATGGAGGTTTCCATCCATAAAATGGTGGTTAACTCCATAAAATGGTGGTTTCCATCCATAAAATGGTGGTTGACACCAAAATATGGAGGTTTCCATCCATAAAATGGTGGTTTCCATCCATAAGATGGTGGTTGACATCAAAATATGGAGGTTTCCATCCATAAAATGGTGGTTGACATCAAGATATGGAGGTTTCCATCCATAAAATGGTGGTTGACTCCATGAAATGGTGGTTTCCATCCATAAAATGGTGGTTTCCATCCATAAAATGGTGGTTTCCATCCATAAAAGGGGGGTTGACATCAAAATATGGAGGTTTCCATCCATAAAATGGTGGTTGACATCAAGATATGGAGGTTTCCATCCATAAAATGGTGGTTGACATCAAGATATGGAGGTTTCCATCCATAAAATGGTGGTTGACTCCATAAAATGGTGGTTGACATCAAGATATGGAGGTTTCCATCCATAAAATGGTGGTTTCCATCCATAAAGTGGTGGTTGACTCCATAAAATGGTGGTTGACTCCATAAAATGGTGGTTTCCATCCATAAGATGGTGGTTGACATCAAAATATGGAGGTTTCCATCCATAAAATGGAGGTTGACATCAAGATATGGTGGTTTCCATCCATAAAATGGAGGTTGACATCAAAAAATGGTGGTTTCCATCCATAAAATGGTGGTTGACATCAAAATATGGAGGTTTCCATCCATAAAATGGTGGTTTCTATCAAAAAATTGTGATTTTCATGAACCAAATTCTGCTTTCTATCAAAAAATTGATGGTTTCCATCCAAAAATTGTGGGTTTCATCAACAAAATTATGGTTTCCATCAAAAAATTGATGGTTTCCATCAACAAAATTTTGGTTTCTATCAACGAAATTCTGGTTTTCATCAAAAATTTGATGATTTCTATCAAAAAATTCTGGGTTTTAATAAAAAAAATTATGGTTTCTATCAAAAAATTGATGGTTTCCATCAAAGAATTGAGGTTCTTCATCAAAAAAATGGTGGTTTCCATCCAAAAATTGTGGGTTTTATCAAAAAATCGATGGTTTCCATTAAAAAATTGTGGATTTCATCAACAACATTATGGTTTCTATCAAAAAATTGAGGTTCTTCATCAACACAATTCTGGTTTCTATCAAAAAATTGATGGTTTCCATCCAAAAATTGATGGTTTCATCAGCAAAATTCTGTTTTCTATCAAAAAAATGATGGTTTCTATCAAAAAATTGTGGATTTCATCAGCAAAATTCTGGTTTCCATCCAAAAATTGATGGTTTCCATCAAAAATTTGATGGTTTCCATCAAAGAATTGAGGTTCTTCATCAAAAAATGGTGGTTTCCGTCAAAAAAACGGTGGTTTCTATTCAAAAACTGTGGGTTTAATCAAAAAAATTCTGGTTTCTATCAAAAAATTGATGGTTTCCATCAAAAATTTGAGGTTCTTCATCAAAAAAATGGTGGTGTCCATCCAAAAATTGTGGGTTTTATCAACAAAATTCTGGTTTCTATCAAAAAATTGATGGTTTCTATCAAAAAATTGTGGGTTTCATCAACCAAATTCTGGTTTCTATCAAAAAATTGTGGGTTTCCATCCAAAAATTGTGGTTTCTATCAACAAAATTCTCGTTTCCATCAAATAATTGATGGTTTCCATCCAAAAATTGATGGTTTCCATCCAAAAATTGATGGTTTCTATGAAAAAAATGATGGTTTCCATCCAAAAATGGTGGGTTTTATCAAAAAATGGTGGTTTCCATCAAAAAAATGGTGGTTTCCATCAAAAAATTCTTGGTTTTATCAAAAAATTGATGATTTCCATCCAAAAATTGTGGATTTCATTAACAAAATTCTGGTTTCCATCAAAAAATTGATGGTTTCCATCAACAAAATTTTGGTTTCTATCAAAAAATTGTGAGTTTCATCAACCAAATTCTGGTTTCTATCAAAAACTTGATGGTTTCCATCCAAAAATTGTGGATTTCATCAACAAAATCATGGTTTCCATCAAAAAATTCATGGTTTTCATCCAAAAATTGTAGGTTTTATCAACAAAATTCTGGGATTTATCAAAAAATTGATGGTTTCTATCAAAAAATTGTGGTTTTAATCAACCAAACGATGGTTTCTATCAAAAAAATTGATGGTTTCCATTCAAAAATCGTGGGTTTCATTTAAAAAATTCTGGTTTCTATCAAAAAATTGATGGTTTCCATCAACAAAATTCTGGTTTCTATCAAAAAATTGATGGTTTCATCAGCAAAATTCTGGTTTCTATCAAAAAATTGATAGTTTCCATCCAAAAATTGATGGTTTCCATCAAAGAATTGAGCTTCTTCATTAAAAAATGGTGGTTTCCATCCAAAAATTGATGGTTTCCATCAACAAAATTTTGGTTTCTATCAAAAAATTGTGGATTTCATCAACCAAATTCTGGTTTCTCTCAAAAACTTGCTGGTTTCCATCTCCTTCTCCTCGTAGTCGGCCGACACGACCGCCCTGAGCCACACGGTGGTGGGGCTGAAGCCCAACACCATGTACGAGTTCTCCGTCATGGTCACCAAGGGCAGAAGGTCCAGCACGTGGAGCATGACGGCCCACGCCACCACTTACGAAGCAGGTAAGGGACCTTCTGGAGCTCCTCGGGACCTCCTGGAGGCCCTCAAGACCTTCTGGAGGCCCTCAAGACCTCCTGGAGGTCCTCAAGACCTTCTTAGAGACCAGCCGGGCTTGGTGGGACCCATAAGCCACGTGTCCTCCTGAGCTTTGGAGGTCCTAACGTCTCACCTTGAGGTCTCGGAGGTGGTGGAGAAGCTCCAAATCCACCTCGAGGAGCTCCAAGAGGCATCGAGAAGGGACCTGGTGGAGCTCCGAGAACTTCTTGAGGTTCTCCAAGCTCCACGGGGTGGAAGCTCCGAGACCTGGGGGCCTGGTGGGGACGTGGGGCTGGGTTAGAAGACCCGGAAAGTCTTCTCCAAGCCAGCCATTGCGAAGCTCTGAGCTTCTTCTTGATGGTTCCTCCTTCTCAGCTCCATCTTCTCCACCCAAGGACCTCACGGTCATCGGCCGAGAGGGGAAGCCCCGAGCGGTCACGGTCACCTGGCAACCCCCCCTAGAAGCCAACGGGAAGATCACAGGTGAGGTTCTTGGTCTTCTCCAGGGCTCCAGAAGGTCCTTGAGGGCCTTCAAGTGGGTCCAGAGGAGGTGGAGAAGGTGGAGAAGGAGGTTTGAGGAGCAACCAAGGGGCTGGAGAAGGTGGAGAAGGAGGTTTGAGGAGCAACCAAGGGGCTGGAGAAGGTGGAGAAGGAGGTTTGAGGAGCAACCAAGGGGCTGGAGATGGAGGAGAAGGTGGAGAAGGAGGTTTGAGGAGCAACCAAGGGGTTGGACCTTCTGGAGAAGCAAATTTCGAGGGTTTCGTGGACTCCGTGAAGGTTCCTCCTGGCGAGGAACATCTCAAGACCTTCTCGGCGTGTCCTTCCAGCCTATCTCCTCTTCTACACGGTGGAGAAGTCCTCGCCCATCGAGGACTGGAGGCTGGAGACCATCGGGGGCGAGCGGCTGAGCCACCAGCTCCTGGACCTCCACCTGGACACCCTCTACTCCTTCCGCATCCAAGCCCGGAACTCCAAGGGGGTTGGACCTCTCTGCGAGCCCGTCACCTTCAGGACCTTGAAAGGTGAGGAACCTCATCCTGGACCTTCTAGAAGCTCATGAGGTTCCATCAAGGTCCCAAGCCAGGTGGTCCTGGACCTTCTAGAAGCTCAGGAGGTTCCATCAAGGTCCCAAGCCACGTGGAGAACCTCATCCTGGAGCTTCTAGAAGCTCATGAGGTTCCATCAAGGTCTCAATCCACATGGAGAACCTCATCCTGGACCTTCTAGAAGCTCATGAGGTTCCATCAAGGTCCCAATCCAGGTGGAGAACCTCCTCCTGGACCTTCTAGAACCCTTAATTGCTTAATTACTTCATTAATTAACTAATTAGAAGGTCCAGATTGAGCTTCTCCAAGCTCTGGTGGGACCTTCACGTGGACCTCGGGGGCCTGGGACCTGGTGCCTTTAATTAATGGCAATTAGGGGCTTTAATTAATGAGCTTGGGGGCTTTAATTAATGGGCCTTAGTGGCTTTAATTAAAGGGTATAGTGGCTTTAATTAATGGGACTTTGTGGCTTTAATTAATGGGATTTAGTGGCTTTAATTAATGGGACTTAGTGGCTTTAATTAAGGGGTCTTAGTGGCTTTAATTAAAGGGTCTTAGTGGGTTTAATTAATGGTCTTAGTGGCTTTAATTAATGGGATCTGGGGCTTTAATTAATGGGACTTTGTGGCTTTAATTAAAGGGTCTTAGTGGCTTTAATTAATGGGACCTGGTGGCTTTAATTAAGGGGTCTTAGTGGCTTTAATTAATGGGTCTTAGTGGCTTTAATTAATGGGACCTGGTGGCTTTAATTAATGGGACTTAGTGGCTTTAATTAATGGGTCTTAGTGGCTTTAATTAATGGGACCTGGTGGCTTTAATTAAGGGGTCTTAGTGGCTTTAATTAATGGGTCTTAGTGGGTTTAATTAATGGGACTTTGTGGCTTTAATTAATGGGACCTGGTGGCTTTAATTAAAGGGTCTTAGTGGGTTTAATTAAAGGGTCTTAGTGGCTTTAATTAATGGGACTTAGTGGCTTTAATTAATGGGATTTAGTGGGTTTAATTAAAGGGTCTTCATGGCTTTAATTAATGGGACTTAGTGGCTTTAATTAATGGGACTTTGTGGCTTTAATTAAATTTGTGGCTTTAATTAATTAATGAGTCTTGGAGGCTTCATTGCTGGGTTCTCGTGGCTTTAATTAACGAGCCCTGGTAGCTTTAATTAAGGAGCCCTGGTGGCTTTAATTAAGGAGCTGTAGTGTCCTCGTTAACCGCTAACGAGCTCTCTCTTCGTTACAGCCGATCACCCCGATAAAATGGCCAATGACCAAGGTAGGTGCCTTCCAACCTTCTCCAGAACCTTCCGGAAGGAAGAATCGGCCTCGTTAACGAGGCTAATTAACCTCCTTAATGAAGCTTCGGCCTCGTTAGAGAAGCTGGAAACGAGTTGGGGACGAGCTTCGTTTGTCCTCGTCTCGAAATTTAGAAAGCTCCATGTTTCTTTTTTTTGAAATTTCTAAATTTCCAAATTTCTTTCTAAATTTCCTTCTAAATTTCTATTTTTCTTTGTAAATTTCTTTCTAAATTCCTAAATTTCTAAATGTCATTCTGAATTTTTGAATTTTTTAATTTCTATGTTTCTACGTTTCTACATTTTAAAATTTCTAAATTTCTTTCTAAATTTCTGAATTTCTTTCTAAATTTCTTTCTAAATTTCTAAATTTCTTTCTAAATTTCTAAATTTCTTTCTAAATTTGTAAATTTCTTTCTAAATTTCTTTCTTTCTTTCTAAATTTCTGAATTTCTTTCTAAATTTCTTTCTAAATTTCTAAATTTCTTTCTAAATTTCTAAATTTCTTTCTAAATTTGTAAATTTCTTTCTAAATTTCTAAATTTCTTTCTAAATTTCTTTTTCTTTCTAAATTTCTTTTTCTTTC
Source organism: Phaenicophaeus curvirostris (assembly GCF_032191515.1). Taxonomy (NCBI): domain Eukaryota; kingdom Metazoa; phylum Chordata; class Aves; order Cuculiformes; family Cuculidae; genus Phaenicophaeus; species Phaenicophaeus curvirostris. The sequence continues at coordinate 75,824,823 of NC_091431.1, forward strand.
TAAATTTCTAGATTTCTTTCTTTCTTTCTAAATTTCTAAATTTCTAAACTTGCTTCTTTCTCTCTAAATTTCTCTCTAAATGTCTCTCTAAATTTCTAAATTTGTAAGTTTATTTATAAATTCCTAAATTTCTTTCTTTCTTCCTAAATTTCTTTCTTTCTTTCCTTCTAAATTTCTATGTTTCTAAACTTCAAAGTTTCTAAATTTCTAAGTTTCTCAATCTCTTTCTAAACTTCAAAGTCTCTAAATTTCTTTCCTCCTAAATTTCTTTCCTCCTAAATTTCTTTCCTCCTAAATTTTTAAGTTTTTAAATTTCCTTCCTTCTAAATTTCTAAATTTCTTTCCTTCTAAATTTCTTTCCTTCTAAATTTCTTTCCTTCTAAATTTCTTTCCTTCTAAATTTCTTTCATTCTAAATTTTTAAGTTTCTAAATTTCTTTCCTTCTAAATTTTTAAGTTTCTAAATTTCTTTCCTTCTAAATTTTTAAGTTTCTAAATTTCCTTCCTTCTAAATTTTTAAGTTTCTAAATTTCTTTCCTTCTAAATTTTTAAGCTTCTAAATTTCTTTCCTTCTAAATTTTTAAGCTTCTAAATTTCTTTCCTTCTAAATTTTTAAGCTTCTAAATTTCTTTCCTTCTAAATTTTTAAGCTTCTAAATTTCTTTCCTTCTAAATTTCTAAGTTTCTAAGTTTCAAAATTTTGAAATTTATTTCCTTCTAAACTTCTAAGTTTCTTTCTAAATTTTTAAGCTTCTAAATTTCTAAGCTTCTAAATTTCTTTCTAAATTTCTAAATTTCTTTCCGTCTTTCTAAATTTCTTTCTGTCATTCTAAATTTCTAAATTTCTTTCCTTCTAAATTTCTAAATTTCTTTCCTTCTTTCTAAATCTCTTTCCATCTGAATTTCTGAATTTCTAGATTTCTAAATTTCTAAATTTCTTTCCTTCTAAATTTCTAAATTTCTAAATTTCTTTCCTTCTAAATTTCTAAATTTCTAAATTTCCTTCCTTCTTTCTCAATTTCTAAGTTTCTAAATTTCAAAATTTCAAAATTTCTTTCCTTCTAAACTTCAAAATTTCTTCCTCTGACCTCAGCTCCTCCTCGAAGCCCCCTCAGATGTTCCTCAAGCCCCCTGGGGCGTCTTCTCCTCCATTTTTCTGACCCCTCCCAGGTTCCTCTGTGGTTTCCTCCATCCCCTCGTATCTCAGGAGCTTCTTTCTCCTCCTCCAGGTCGTCACGGGGACGGGGCCTTCTGGCCGGTGGACACCAACCTCCTGGACCGGAGCAGCTTGAACGGTAACCGCGACGCTCCGGAAGCTTCTCCTTCAGCTTCTCGTCTTCTTTCTCCTGGCCTGGAGGCCACCAGGCCTCCTCCTGGACCTTCTCCAGCCTCTAAGTTGCTCCTGGAGAGGAGCTGAGGCCACCAAGATGGTCCTAGAGGTGGAGAACCTCAACTCTGAGGTTCTTTGGAGCCCTTGGACCATCAGAGGAGACCATGGAGATGGTCCCAGAGGTGGAGAAGCTCCTCTCTGAGGTTCCTTGGAGCCCTTGGAGGAGCTCGAGGGTCTTCAGGGAAGCTTGGGAGATACCAGAGATGGTCCCAGAGGTGGAGAAGCTCCTCCCTGAGGTTCTTTGGAGACCTTGGACCATCAGAGGAGACCATGGAGATGGTCCCAGAGGTGGAGAAGCTCCTCTCTGAGGTTCCTTGGAGCCCTTGGACCATCAGAGGAGACCATGGAGATGGTCCTAGAGGTGGAGAAGCTCCTCCCTGAGGTTCCTTGGAGCCCTTGGACCATCAGAGGAGACCATGGAGATGGTCCTAGAGGTGGAGAAGCTCCTCCCTGAGGTTCCTTGGAGCTCTTGGAGCATCAGAGGAGACCATGGAGATGGTCCTAGAGGTGGAGAAGCTCCTCTCTGAGGTTCTTTGGAGCCCTTGGAGGAGCTCGAGGGCCTCCAGGGGTGGTGGAGACGTAGAGACGGGGCGGTTCCTCACCTTCTCGTGGTCTTCTCTCCTCGCAGAACCCCCGGTGGGGCAGATGCACCCGCCCCACGGCGCCGTCCCCCCCCAGAAGACCAACCACCTCCTCCTGGTCCTGGTGGTCACGGTCGGCGGCCTCGCGCTCCTCGGGGTGGTGGTGGCGGCCGTCGTCTGCTCCAGGAGGTCCTCGGCCCAGCAGCAGAAGAAGTAGGTGCCTCCGGCTCCTGGGAGGGACCTTGGAGGGACCTTGGAGCTCCTGGAATGGGGTCAAAGGGACCTTGGAGCTCCTGGAATGGGGTCAGAGGGACCTTGGAGCTCCTGGAATGGGGTTGGAGGGACCTTGGAGCTCCTGGAAGGAACCTTCGAGCTCCTGGAAGGGGTTGGAGGGACCTTGGAGCTCCTGGAAGGGACCTTGGAGCTCCTGAAAGGGGGTTGGAGGCACCTTGGGGCTCCTGGAATGGGGTCAAAGGGACCTTGGAGCTCCTGGAAGAGACCTTGGAGCTCCTGGAATGGGGTTGGAGGGACCTTGGAGCTCCTGGAATGGGGTCAAAGGGACCTTGGAGCTCCTGGAAGGGACCTTGGAGGGACCTTGGAGCTCCTGGAAGGGACCTTGGAGCTCCTGGAATGGGGTTGGAGGGACCTTGGAGCTCCTGGAAGGGACCTTGGAGCTCCTGGAAGGGACCTTGGAGCTCCTGGAATGGGGTCAAAGGGACCTTGGAGCTCCTGGAAGGGACCTTGAAGCTCCTGGAATGGGATCAAAGGGACCTTGGAGCTCCTGGAAGGGACCTTGGAGCTCCTGGAAGGGGGTTGGAGGGACCTTGGAGCTCCTGGAATGGGGTCAAAGGGACCTTGGAGCTCCTGGAAGGGACCTTGGAGCTCCTGGAAGGGGTTGGAGGGACCTTGGAGCTCCTGGAAGGGACCTTGGAGCTCCAGGCCTGGGGTGGTGGGACCTTCTCTGATGTCCCCGTGTCCCCGCAGGAACCGAGCGGCCCCCAGCGCCGGGAAGCGGAAGGGGAGCCAGAAGGAGCTGCGCCCTCCCGACCTGTGGATCCACCACGAGGAGATGGAGATGAAGAACCTGGAGAAAGCGGCGGGAGCCGAGGCCACCGGGAGAGAGACCCCGATGGAGACCAACCAGGAGATCAACCCGAGCCCTTCGGAGACCCAGCTGGGACCTAAGAACCCTCCGCAACCTGGTGAGAAGCTCCAAGGTCCAAGCCTGGAGCTCCCCGAGGTCCCTCATGAAGCCTGAGGAGCTCCCCGAGGTCCCTCATGAAGCCTGAGGAGCTCCCCGAGGTCCCTCATGAAGCCTGAGGAGCTCCCCGAGGTCCCTCATGAAGCTTGAGGAGCTCCCTGAGGTCCCTCATGAAGCTTGAGGAGCTCCCTGAGGTCCTATTGTTCCTCAAGATCCAACCCTGGAGCTCCCTGAGGTCCCTCATGAAGCCTGAGGAGCTCCTTGAGGTCCCTCATGAAGCTTGAGGAGCTCCCTGAGGTCCCTCATGAAGCTTGAGGAGCTCCCTGAGGTCCTATTGTTCCTCAAGATCCAACCCTGGAGCTCCCTGAGGTCCCTCATGAAGCCTGAGGAGCTCCTTGAGGTCCCTCATGAAGCTGGAGGAGCTCCTTGAGGTCCCTCATGAAGCTTGAAGAGCTCCTTGAGGTCCTGATGTTCCTCTAGATCCAACCCTGGAGCTCTTGGAGCTCCTGATGCTCCTCAAGGTCCAACCCTGGAGCTCCCTGAGGTCCCTCATGAAGCTTGAGGAGCTCCCTGAGGTCCTAATGTTCCTCAAGGTCCAACCCTGGAGCTCCCCGAGGTCCCTCATGAAGCTTGAGGAGCTCCAACCTCTAGTAGCTTGAGGAGGAACCTTCTCCTCCAGCTTTTTCTCCTCCCAGGCCCAGACCCAGAAGACGTTGGAAGCTCCATGTCCACCTTGGAGAGGTCCCTGGCCGCTCGCCGAGCCACCCGGGCCAAGCTGATGATCCCCATGGAGCCTCAAGCCACCAACCCACGTGAGTCTGGGGTCCCACCTCCCTCCTCAAGGTCCTCGGAGGGTTTGGATGGAGCTTGAGGGACCTGGAGGCTCAGAGGAAGCTCTGGAGATGCTGAAGAAGCTCTAGAGGAGGTCCCTGTGGGGCTTGGTGGCTCCTCAGATGCTCCTCAAGGGCTTGAAGGACCTGAGGAAGCTCTGGAGAAGCTCTCCAGGAGGTCCCAGTGGGGGCTGGTGGCTCCTCAGATGCTCCTCAAGGCCTTGAAGGACCTGAGGAAGCTCTGGAGATGGTGGAGAAGCTCTCCAGGAGGTCCCAGTGGGGGCTTGGTGGCTCCTCAGATGCTCCTCAAGGGCTTGGTGACCACCAGGGGGTTGAAGGACCTGGAGCTGGTGGCTCAGAGGAAGCTCTGGAGATGCTGGGAGGGCTGGAGAAGCTCTCCAGGAGGTCCCAGTGGGGCTTGGTGGCTCCTCAGATGCTCCTCAAGGCCTTGAAGGACCTGAGGAAGCTCTGGAGAAGCTCTCGAGGAGGTCCCAGTGGGGGCTTGGTGGCTCCTCAGATGCTCCTCAAGGCCTTGAAGGACCTGAGGAGGCTCTGGAGAAGCTCTCGAGGAGGTCCCAGTGGGGCTTGGTGGCTCCTCAGATGCTCCTCAAGGCCTTGAAGGACCTGAGGAAGCTCTGGAGAAGCTCTCGAGGAGGTCCCAGTGGGGGCTGGTGGCTCCTCAGATGTTCCTCAAGGCCTTGGTGACCACCAGGGGGTTGAAGGACCTGGAGCTGGTGGCTCAGAGGAAGCTCTGGAGATGCTGGGAGGGCTGGAGAAGCTCTCGAGGAGGTCCCAGTGGGGCTTGGTGGCTCCTCAGATGCTCCTCAAGGCCTTGAAGGACCTGAGGAAGCTCTGGAGAAGCTCTCGAGGAGAACCAAGTTGGCTTTGTGATGTTCCTCAGCCCCTTGAGGAGCCTTTGAGGTCCTCCCGGTGGCCTCCGGGGTTGACCGGGGTCTTCTTCTGCCCCCGCAGCGGTGGTGAGCGCCATCCCGGTGCCGACGCTGGAGAGCGCCCAGTACCCCGGGGTCCTCCCGTCGCCCACCTGCGGCTACCCCCACCCCCAGTTCACCCTGCGGCCCGGGCCCTTCCCCAGCCTGGCCGCCGACAGGACCTTCGCGCCCGCACGAGGTCAGCACCGTCTCCTTCTCCTCCTTCTCCTCCATCTCTTTCTCCTCCTTCTCCTCCATCTCTTTCTCCTCCTTCTCCATCATCTTCTCCTCCTTCTCCATCATCTTCTCCTCCTTCTCCATCATCTTCTCCTTCTCCATCATCTTCTCCTTCTCCATCATCTTCTCCTTCTCCATCTCCTCCTTCTCCTCCTTCTCCTCCTTCTCCTCCTTCTCCTCCTCCTCCTCCTCCTCCTCCTCCTCCTCCTCCTCCTCCTCCTCCTCCTCCTCCTCCTCCTCCTCCTCCTCCTCCTCCTCCTCCTCCTCCTCCTCCTCCTCCTCCTCCTCCTCCTCCTCCTCCTCCTCCTCCTCCTCCTCCTCCTCCTCCTCCTCCTCCTCCTCCTCCTCCTCCTCCTCCTCCTCCTCCTCCTCCTCCTCCTCCTCCTCCTCCTCCTCCTCCTCCTCCTCCTCCTCCTCCTCCTCCTCCTCCTCCTCCTCCTCCTCCTCCTCCTCCTCCTCCTCCTCCTCCTCCTCCTCCTCCTCCTCCTCCTCCTCCTCCTCCTCCTCCTCCTCCTCCTCCTCCTCCTCCTCCTCCTCCTCCTCCTCCTCCTCCTCCTCCTCCTCCTCCTCCTCCTCCTCCTCCTCCTCCTCCTCCTCCTCCTCCTCCTCCTCCTCCTCCTCCTCCTCCTCCTCCTCCTCCTCCTCCTCCTCCTCCTCCTCCTCCTCCTCCTCCTCCTCCTCCTCCTCCTCCTCCTCCTCCTCCTCCTCCTCCTCCTCCTCCTCCTCCTCCTCCTCCTCCTCCTCCTCCTCCTCCTCCTCCTCCTCCTCCTCCTCCTCCTCCTCCTCCTCCTCCTCCTCCTCCTCCTCCTCCTCCTCCTCCTCCTCCTCCTCCTCCTCCTCCTCCTCCTCCTCCTCCTCCTCCTCCTCCTCCTCCTCCTCCTCCTCCTCCTCCTCCTCCTCCTCCTCCTCCTCCTCCTCCTCCTCCTCCTCCTCCTCCTCCTCCTCCTCCTCCTCCTCCTCCTCCTCCTCCTCCTCCTCCTCCTCCTCCTCCTCCTCCTCCTCCTCCTCCTCCTCCTCCTCCTCCTCCTCCTCCTCCTCCTCCTCCTCCTCCTCCTCCTCCTCCTCCATCTCCTCCTCCTCCTGGTCTTGAAGCCCCCTCCCTCCTCGCCTCGAGACCCCCTCAACCTTCTCCTCTTCTCCTCCTCCAGCCGCCACGGAGGCCCCGCCGCCTCCTCCGCCTCCTCAACCTCCTTCCTCCCTCCTCCCCCCGGGCCCAGGAGGAGACCACCCGGCCGCCGAGGACGCCCCCAGCAGGACCATCCCCACCGCCTGCGTCCGGCCCACCCACCCCCTGAGGAGCTTCGCCAACCCCCTGCTGCCCCCCCCCATGAGCTCCCTCGAGCCCAAGGTCCCCTACGCGCCCCTCCTGGCCCAGCCAGGTGAGAAGGTCCTCGGGGGGGGTGGGCTGGGAGGGGAGGGAGAAGGTCCACGGGACCATTGGAGCCACTTGAGTTGCGAGGAGAAGGTTGGAAGAACCTTCAAAACGGGGTTGAGGGGGGAGAAGATCTCCAAGAGCTGCTGGTTCCGTCATCTAAGGAGGTTGAGGGGCCTCCAAACCCATAAAAGGTTGAGGAGACCCTCAAGATCTTCCAGTTCCAGCATCTAAGGAGGTTTAGGGGCCTCCAAACCCATAAAATGCTTGAAAAGACCTTCAAGATCTTCCAGTTGAAGCATCTAGAGGAGGTTTAGGGGCCTCCAAACCCATAAAAGCTTGAAAAGACCTTCAAGATCTTCCAGTTGAAGCATCTAGAGGAGGTTTAGGGGCCTCCAAACCCATAAAAGGACCTTGAAGATCATCCAGATCCACCTAGAAGGATCTACAGGATCATCAAGGTTGGAGAAGACCCTCAAGATCTTCCAGTTGAAGCATCTAGAGGAGGTTGAGGGGCCTCCAAACCCATAAAAGGTTGAGGAGACCCTCAAGATCTTCCAGTTGAAGCATCTAGAGGAGGTTTAGGGGCCTCCAAACCCATAAAAAGCTTGAAAAGACCCTCAAGATCTTCTACTTGAAGCATCTAGAGGAGGTTGAGGGGCCTCCAAACCCATAAAAAGCTTGAAAAGACCTTCAAGATCTTCTACTTGAAGCATCTAGAGGAGGTTTAGGGGCCTCCAAACCCATAAAAAGCTTGAAAAGACCTTCAAGATCTTCCAGTTGAAGCATCTAGAGGAGGTTTAGGGGCCTCCAAACCCATAAAAGGTTGAGGAGACCCTCAAGATCTTCCAGTTGAAGCATCTAGAGGAGGTTTAGGGGCCTCCAAACCCATAAAAGGACCTTGAAGATCATCCAGATCCACCTAGAAGGATCTACAGGATCATCAAGGTTGGAGAAGACCCTCAAGATCTTCCAGTTGAAGCATCTAGAGGAGGTTTAGGGGCCTCCAAACCCATAAAAAGGTTGAAAAGACTTCAAGATCTTCCAGTTGAAGCATCTAGAGGAGGTTTAGGGGCCTCCAAACCCATAAAAAGGTTGAGGAGACCTTCAAGATCTTCCAGTTGAAGCATCAGGAGGAGGTTTAGGGGCCTCCAAACCCATAAAAGGACCTTGAAGATCATCCAGATCCACCTAGAAGGATCTATAGGATCATCAAGGTTGGAGAAGACCCTCAAGATCTTCCAGTTGAAGCATCTAGAGGAGGTTTAGGGGCCTCCAAACCCATAAAAAGCTTGAAAAGACCTTCAAGATCTTCTACTTGAAGCATCTAGAGGAGGTTTAGGGGCCTCCAAACCCATAAAAAGGTTGAGGAGACCCTCAAGATCTTCCAGTTCCAGCATCTAGAGGAGGTTGAGGTGCCTCCAAACCCATAAAAGGTTGAGGAGACCCTCAAGATCTTCCAGTTGAAGCATCTAGAGGAGGTTGAGGTGCCTCCAAACCCATAAAAACCTTGAGAAGGTCTCCAAGATGATCCAATCTCCAACCTTCCTGGTTCCTCCTCGATCTCCTGGAGCTTCCAGCCTCGTTTTCTCGCCTCCAAGAGCCTCCGGGTGACCTCGGTGTCTTCTTCTCCCTGCAGGGTCCAACCTCCCCAAGGCTCAGGTGAAGACGGCGTCTCTGGGCTTGGCCGGCAAGGCCAGGTCCCCTCTGCTCCCCGTCCAGGTCCCAACGGCTCCGGAGGTTGGAGAAGAAGGTCCCAAGGCCATGGAGGACACCACCAACGTGAGGAGCTTCCACCCCTTCCCATCATTTCATGCTCCTAGCAACCTTGGAGGTCCTCAAGGCCACCTTGGAGGTCCATAAGGTCACATTGAAAGTCCTCAAGGCCACCTCAGAGGGCCTCAAGGTCACCTCAGAGGGCCTCAAGGTCACCTCAGAGGGCCTCAAAGTCAACTTAGAGGTCCTCAAGGTCACCCTGGAGGTCCTCAAGGCCACCTGGGGGTCCTCAAGGTCACCTCAGAGGGCCTCAAGTCATCCTGGAGGTCCTCAAAGTCAACTTAGAGGTCCTCAAGGCCACCTCAGAGGTCCATAATCTCACCCTGGAGGTCCTCAAGGTCATCTAAGAGGTCCTCAAAGTCATCTAAGAGGTCCTCAAGGTCACCTCAGAGGTCCTCAAAGTCATCTAAGAGGTCCTCAAGGTCACCTTGGAGGCCCTCATCTCATCCCGGAGGTTCTCAAAGTGACCTTGGAAGTCCTCAAAGTCATCCTGGAGGTCCTCAAAGTCATCTAAGAGGTCCCTAAGGTCACCTTAGAGGTCCTCAAGGTCACCTTAGAGGGCCTCAAAGTCAACTTAGAGGTCCTCAAGGTCACCTTAGAGGTCCTCAAGGTCACCTCCGAGGTCCTCAAGGTCACCTCCGAGGTCCTCAAGGTCACCTCCGAGGTCCATAAGGTCACCTCGGAGGTCCTCAAGGTCACCCTGGAGGTCCTCAAGGCCACCTCAGAGGTCCTCAAAGTCAACTTAGAGGTCCTCAAGGTCACCTGGAGGTCCTCAAAGTGACCTCAGAGGGCCCCAAGGTCACCTTAGAGGTCCTCAAGGCCACCCTGGAGGTTCTCATCTCATCCTGGAGGTCCTCAAAGTCATCTAAGAGGTCCTCAAGGCCACCTCAGAGGTCCTCAAGGCCACCTTAGAGGGCCTCAAAGTCAACTTAGAGGTCCTCAAGGCCACCCTGGATGTCCTCAAGGTCAACTTAGAGGTCCTCAAGGTCACCTTAGAGGTCCATAAGGTCACCTCCGAGGTCCTCAAGGTCACCTCCGAGGTCCATAAGGTCACCTTGGAGGTCCTCATCTCATCCTGGAGGTTCTCAAAGTGACCTCAGAGGTCCACAAAGTCATCCTGGAGGTCCTCAAAGTCATCTAAGAGGTCCCTAAGGCCACCCTGGAGGTCTTCAAGGTCACCTCAGAGGTCCTCAAGGTCACCCTGGAGGTCCTCAAGGTCACCTGGAGGTCCTCAAAGTGACCTCAGAGGGCCTTAAGGTCACCTTGGAGGTCCTCAAGGCCACCTTAGAGGTCCATAAGGCCACCTTGGAGGTCCTCACGGTCACCTCAGATGTCCTTGAGGTCACTTTGAGGTCTTCAAGGTCACCCTGGAGGTCCCCAAGGCCACCTCAGAGGTCCTCAAAGTCAACTTAGAGGTCCTCAAGGTCACCTGGAGGTCCTCAAAGTGACCTCAGAGGGCCCCAAGGTCACCTTAGAGGTCCTCAAGGTCACCCTGGAGGTTCTCATCTCATCTAAGAGGTCCTCAAGGTCACCTTAGAGGGCCTCAAAGTCAACTTAGAGGGCCTCAAGGCCACCTTAAAGGTCCATAAGGTCACCTCAGAGGTCCTCAAGGTCACCTCAGAGGTCCATAAGGTCACCTCGGAGGTCCTCAAGGTCACCTCAGAGGTCCATAAGGTCACCTCGGAGGTCCTCAAGGTCACCCTGGAGGTCCTCAAGGCCACCTCAGAGGTCCTCAAAGTCAACTTAGAGGTCCTCAAGGTCACCTGGAGGTCCTCAAAGTGACCTCAGAGGGCCCCAAGGTCACCTTAGAGGTCCTCAAGGTCACCCTGGAGGTTCTCATCTCATCCTGGAGGTCCTCAAAGTCATCTAAGAGGTCCTCAAGGTCACCTCAGAGGTCCATAAGGTCACATTGAAGGTCCTCAAGGTCACCTGGAGGTCCTCAAAGTGACCTCAGAGGTCCTCAAGGTCACCTTAGAGGTCCATAAGGTCACCCTGGAGGTGCATAAGGTCAACTTAGAGGTCCTCAATGTCACCCCAGAGGTCCACGAGGTCCTCGAGGTCCCCTCCACGAGGCGCCTTCTCCTTCTCCTCCAGGTCTACGAGCAGGACGACCTCAGCGAGCAGATGGCCAGCTTGGAAGGCTTGATGAAGCAGCTCAACGCCATCACGGGCTCGGCCTTCTAGAACCTTCTCCCAGAAGCCAGGAGGAACCCAGCACCAAGAAGCCCACCAGGAACCACCTCGCTCCATCTCCTCCAGCTCCGAGAAGACGCCTTCCAAGTCCTTCAAATGGAGGAGAAGAAGCGCTGGAGGTCACCTTGGTTGCCACCACAAAGCTCCTCGAGGTCATCACGGACTCTTCTTCCCATCGAGCTTGGTGGATCTTCATCTAGATCCTCCTCGAAGGTCTCCTAGGTGGCTCCTCGGGGCTTTCTCCTCGTTCTCCATCGTCTCCTGCCCCACCCAGACCAGCTCCTCGGGGTCTTTGGGGGCTTCCAGGCTTCTTCTCGCTCCAGAGGTTGGTTTGAGGCATCGTTGAAGCTCCTTGAGATGCTTCTTGGAGCCTCCAAGAGCTTCTTGATGTTCCTCAGGCCTCGAGGAGCCACTTTGAAGCTCCTTTAGATGCTTCTTGGATACTTCAAGAGATTCTTGATGCTCCTCAAGCCTCTAGGAGCCATTTTCAAGCTCTTTTTGGAGCCTTCAAGAGCTTCTTGATGTTCCTCAGGCCTCTAGGAGCCACTTTTCAAGCTCCTTGAGATGCTTTTTGGCTCCTCCAAGAGCTTCTTGATGTTCCTCAAGCCTCGAGGAGCCACTTTTCAAGCTCCTTGAGATGCTTTTTGGCTCCTCCAAGAGCTTCTTGATGTTCCTCAGGCCTCTAGGAGCCACTTTTCAAGCTCCTTGAGATGCTTCTTGGAGCCTTCAAGAGCTTCTTGATGTTCCTCAAGCCTCGAGGAACCATTTTAGAAGCTCCTTGAGATGCTTTTTGGAGCCTTCAAGAGATTCTTGATGCTCCTCAAGCCTCGAGGAGCCACTTTTCAAGCTCCTTGAGATGCTTCTTGAAGCCTTCAAGAGCTTCTTGATGTTCCTCAAGCCTCGAGGAACCATTTTAGAAGCTCCTTGAGATGCTTCTTGGAGCCTTCAAGAGATTCTTGATGTTCCTCAAGCCTCTAGGAGCCATTTTAGAAGCTCCTTGAGATGCTTTTTGGAGCCTCCAAGAGCTTCTTGATGTTCCTCAAGCCTCTAGGAGCCACTTTTCAAGCTCCTTTAGGTGCTTTTTGGAGCCTTCAAGACCTTCTTGATGTTCATCAAGCCTCGAGGAGCCACTTTTCAAGCTCCTTTAGGTGCTTTTTGGAGCCTCCAAGAGCTTCTTGATGCTCCTCAAGCCTCTAGGAGCCACTTTTCAAGCTCCTTGAGATGCTTCTTGGAGCCTCCAAGAGCTTCTTGATGTTCCTCAAGCCTCTAGGAGCCATTTTAGAAGCTCCTTGAGATGCTTCTTGGAGCCTTCAGGAGCTTCTTGATGTTCCTCAAGCCTCGAGGAACCATTTTTGAAGCTCCTCGAGATGCTTTTTGGAGCCTTCAGGAGCTTCTTGATGTTCCTCAAGCCTCTAGGAGCCACTTTTCAAGCTCCTTGAGATGCTTCTTGGAGCCTTCAAGAGCTTCTTGATGTTCCTCAGGCCTCTAGAAGCCAGTTTTCAAGCTCCTTGAGATGCTTTTTGGCTCCTCCAAGAGCTTCTTGATGTTCCTAAAGCCTCAAGGAGCCATTTTCAAGCTCTTTTTGGAGCCTCCAAGAGCTTCTTGATGTTCCTCAAGCCTCTAGGAGCCACTTTCAAGCTCTTTTTGGCTCCTCCACGAGCTTCTTGATGTTCCTCAAGCCTCGAGGAGCCACTTTTGAAGCTCCTTGAGATGCTTCTTGGAGCCTCCAAGAGCTTCTTGATGCTCCTCAAGCCTCGAGGAGCCACTATTCAAGCTCCTTGAGATGCTTTTTGGAGCCTCCAAGAGCTTCTTGATGCACCTCAAGCCTCTAGGAACCACTTTTCAAGCTCCTTGAGGTGCTTTTTGGAGCCTTCAAGAGCTTCTTGATGTTCCTCAAGCCTCGAGGAGCCACTTTTGAAGCTCCTTGAGATGCTTTTTGGAGCCTTCAAGAGCTTCTCAATGTTCCTCAAGCCTCTAGGAGCCACTTTTCAAGCTCCTTGAGATGCTTTTTGGCTCCTCCAAGAGCTTCTTGATGTTCCTCAAGCCTCAAGGAACCATTTTCAAGCTCTTTTTGGAGCCTCCAAGAGCTTCTTGATGTTCCTCAAGCCTCAAGGAGCAACTTTTCAAGCTCTTTTTGGAGCCTCCAAGAGCTTCTTGATGCTCCTCAAGCCTCTAGGAGCCACTTTTCAAGCTCCTTGAGATGCTTTTTGGGGCCTTCAAGAGCTTCTTGATGTTCCTCAAGCCTCAAGGAACCATTTTAGAAGCTCCTTGAGATGCTTCTTGGAGCCTCCAAGAGCTTCTTGATGTTTCTCAGGCCTCGAGGAACCATTTTTGAAGCTCCTCGAGATGCTTTTTGGAGCCTCCAAGAGCTTCTTGATGCTCCTCAAGCCTCGAGGAGCCACTTTTCAAGCTCCTTTAGATGCTTTTTGGAGCCTTCAAGAGCTTCTTGATGCTCCTCAAGCCTCGAGGAGCCACTTTTCAAGCTCCTTGAGATGCTTCTTGGAGCCTTCAAGAGCTTCTTGATGCTCCTCAAGCCTCAAGGAGCCACTTTTCAAGCTCCTTGAGATGCTTTTTGGAGCCTCCAAGAGCTTCTTGATGTTCCTCAAGCCTCTAGGAGCCATTTTAGAAGCTCCTTGAGATGCTTCTTGGAGCCTTCAAGAGCTTCTTGATGTTCCTCAGGCCTCTAGGAGCTACTTTTGAAGCTCCCTGAGATGCTTTTTGGAGCCTCCAAGATCTTCTTGATGTTCCTCAAGCCTCGAGGAGCCACTTTTCAAGCTCCTTGAGATGCTTTTTGGAGCCTCCAAGAGCTTCTTGATGTTCCTCAAGCCTCGAGGAGCCACTTTTCAAGCTCCTTGAGATGCTTTTTGGAGCCTCCAAGAGCTTCTTGATGTTCCTCAAGCCTCTAGGAGCCACTTTTCAAGCTCCTTGAGATGCTTCTTGGAGCCTTCAAGAGCTTCTTGATGTTCCTCAAGCCTCTAGGAACCATTTTAGAAGCTCCTTGAGATGCTTTTTGGAGCCTCCAAGATCTTCTTGATGTTCCTCAAGCCTCGAGGAGCCACTTTTCAAGCTCCTTGAGATGCTTTTTGGAGCCTCCAAGATCTTCTTGATGTTCCTCAAGCCTCGAGGAGCCACTTTTCAAGCTCCTTGAGATGCTTCTTGGAGCCTCCAAGAGCTTCTTGATGTTCCTCAAGCCTCAAGGAGCCACTTTTCAAGCTCCTTTAGGTGTTTTTTGGCTCCTCCAAGAGCTTCTTGATGTTCCTCAAGCCTCGAGGAACCATTTTTGAAGCTCCTCAAGATGCTCTTTGGAGCCTCCAAGAGCTTCTTGATGCTCCTCAAGCCTCGAGGAGCCACTTTTCAAGCTCCTTGAGATGCTTTTTGGAGCCTTCAAGAGCTTCTTGATGTTCCTCAAGCCTCTAGGAGCCACTTTTCAAGCTCCCTGAGATGCTTCTTGGAGCCTCCAAGAGCTTCTTGATGTTCCTCAAGCCTCAAGGAGCCATTTTCAAGCTCTTTTTGGAGCCTCCAAGATCTTCTTGATGTTCCTCAGGCCTCTAGGAGCCACTTTTCAAGCTCCTTGAGATGCTTTTTGGCTCCTCCAAGAGCTTCTTGATGTTCCTCAGGCCTCTAGGAGCCACTTTTCAAGCTCCTTGAGATGCTTCTTGGAGCCTCCAAGACCTTCTTGATGCTCCTCAAGCCTCGAGGAGCCACTTTTCAAGCTCCCTGAGATGCTTCTTGGAGCCTCCAAGAGCTTCTTGATGTTCCTCAAGCCTCTGGCTGGAGACGATGGAGACGATGGGTCCTCGGAGCTGAAACCTCTGGACCTTCTGGAGCCCAGGGAGGAGAAGACCTGGTGGGCGGCTTCCTCCTGGTCCACTAGAGCCGGCGAGAGGACCTTCTCGTCGTCACATTGGGGATAAAACTCGGGGTCTGGGGGGGGGTTGGGGTGGGGTGGGTCGTCCTCGTTTTTCTACGTCCTAATTAATTTATTGCTTAGCGGGTTCTTAATTAATGGGGATAACGGGGCTGGAGGTCTCCACCCCAAGAGCTTCTGGGGGGGGGGTCCAGCTCCTCGTGGTGGCTCCAGCTCCTCCACCTCGAGGTCCTTGGAGCTCCTGGCCGGCACCTTGGAGAAGGTGGGACCCTCGTTAAGCTCTTAACGAGCTTGATTGGGCCCCATAATTAAAACAAAAGGAGGGGGGAAGCGGCTTCTGGAGCTCCACGGCTCGACCCGAGGGGGAAGGACCTCCAAGTCCTCATGGGAGCGGTGGGACGTCTTCTCCAAGGGGCTTTTTGTTGAGCGTAGAGGGGGGGTAGGAAGCTTTAATTAGCCTTAGACGGGGAAACGAAGGTAACGAGAGGCTCGTTAAGGTCCAAGGAAGCCGGTGGGAAGCTCCTCGAGATGCTTCTTGGAGCCTCCAAGAGCTTCTTGATGCTCCTCAAGCCTCTAGGAGCCACTTTGAAGCTCCTTGAGATGCTTCTTGGAGCCTTCAAGAGCTTCTTGATGTTCCTCAAGCCTCTAGGAGCCACTTTGAAGCTCCTTGAGGTGCTTTTTGGAGCCTTCAAGAGCTTCTTGATGTTCCTCAAGCCTCTAGGAGCCACTTTGAAGCTCCTTGAGGTGCTTCTTGGAGCCTTCAAGAGCTTCTTGATGTTCCTCAAGCCTCTAGGAGCCACTTTGAAGCTCCTTGAGATGCTTCTTGGAGCCTTCAGGAGCTTCTTGATGTTCCTCAGGCCTCGAGGAACCATTTTAGAAGCTCCTTGAGATGCTTTTTGGAGCCTCCAAGAGCTTCTTGATGTTCCTCAGGCCTCTAGGAGCCATTTTCAAGCTCTTCTTGGCTCCTTCAAGAGCTTCTTGATGTTCCTCAAGCCTCGAGGAGCCACTTTGAAGCTTCTTGAGATGCTTCTTGGAGCCTCCAAGAGCTTCTTGATGTTCCTCAAGCCTCGAGGAGCCACTTTTCAAGCTCCTTTAGGTGCTTTTTGGAGCCTCCAAGAGCTTCTTGATGCTCCTCAAGCCTCTAGGAGCCACTTTTCAAGCTCCTTGAGATGCTTCTTGGAGCCTTCAAGAGCTTCTTGATGCTCCTCAAGCCTCGAGGAGCCGTTTTCAAGCTCTTTTTGGCTCCTTCAAGAGCTTCTTGATGTTCCTCAGGCTTCTAGGAGCCACTTTGAAGCTTCTTGAGATGCTTCTTGGCTCCTTCAAGAGCTTCTTGATGTTCCTCAAGCCTCGAGGAGCCACTTTTCAAGCTCCCTGAGATGTTTTTTGGAGCCTTCAAGACGTTCCTCAGCCTGTTTCATGCTGCAAAGCAGGAGAAAAGCTCCTCCAAGGTCTCCATGTGGACCTCGAGGTCTTCAGGAAGAGGCGACCGGACCCAAGGAAGCTTCTCGCCGCCTTCGCGGAGCCCCCGAGGGCTTTGGTGACGCCCTGGAGACACGTCCCCGAGTCCTTTTTTTTATAGAAACGTCCTCGCCTGGAGGGTTTTTTTGGGTTTAATAAAGAACGTTTTGATATAAAACCCCAAAGGCTCGCGTGGTCCTCCTGGTGGGGTGGGATGGAGGTCTGGGAGGGGGTCAGAGGGACCTTGGAGCTCCTAAAAGGGACCTTGGGGCTCCTAAAAGGGACCTTGGAGCTCCAGGAATGGACCTTGGAGGGAGCTTGGAGCTCCTGGAAGGGACCTTGGAGCTCCTGGAAGGGGTTGGAGGGACCTTGGAGCTCGTGGAGACCACGTTTGATGAGAAGCCCCCCCCGTTTCTCCCCCCCGAAGGCCTCGGAGATGATGGGAAGAGGCCCCCGAGGAGGTTCTCCTCCTTCTCCTGGTCACCACAGGACACGGGCGTGAAGTGCTGCCAAGCCTTTTATTTCTCTTTCCAACCGCGACGGGACCTTCTCCAGGGGCGGCCACCCCGCGGAGAAGACAAAGCTTCTGTACAAGAAGGCGGAGAGGAAGAAGAGCTTGAGGTTCTCCTGCTCCAAGACCTCAAAATCTCGAGGATTTTGCTCTCCAACCTCAAAATTTTGCTCTTCAACCTCAAAATCTTGAGAATTTTGCTCTTTAACCTCAAAATCTTTGGATTCTGAGCTCTTCAACCTCAAAATCTTGAGGTTCTCCTGCTCTAAGACCTCAAAACCTTGAGAATTTCGCTCTCAAATCTCAAAATCTTGAGGTTCTGAGCTCTTCAACCTCAAAATCTTGAGGTTCTCCTACTCTAAGACCTCAAAATCCTGAGAATGTTGCTCTCAAGCCTCAAAATTTTGCTCTTCAACCTCAAAATCTTGAGGTTCTCCTGCTCCAAGACCTCAAAATCTTGAGGTTCTTCACTTTCCAACCTCAAAATTTTGAGGTTCTCCTACTCTAAGACCTCAAAATCTCAAGAATTTTGCTCTCAAACCTCAAGATTTTGAGATTCTGAGCTCTTCAACCTCAAAATCTTGAGGTTCTCCTGCTCCAAGACCTCAAAATCTTGAGAAATTTGCTCTAAGACCTCAAAATCTTGAGAATTTTGCTCTCAAACCTCAAAATCTTAAGAATTTTGCTCTTTAACCTCAAAATTTTGAGGCTCTGAGCTCTTCAACCTCAAAAATCTTGAGAATTTTGCTCTCCAACCTCAAAATTTTGAGGTTCTCCTGCTCTAAGACCTCAAAATCTTCAGAATGTTGCTCTCCAACCTCAAAATTTTGCTCTAAGACCTCAAAATCTTGAGGATTTTGCTCTCCAACCTCAAAATTTTGCTCTACAACCTCAAAATCTTGAGAATTTTGCTCTTTAACCTCAAAATCTTTGGATTCTGAGCTCTTCAACCTCAAAATCTTGAGGTTCTCCTGCTCTAAGACCTCAAAACCTTGAGAATTTCGCTCTCAAATCTCAAAATCTTGAGGTTCTGAGCTCTCCAACCTCAAAATCTTGAGGTTCTCCTACTCTAAGACCTCAAAATCCTGAGAATGTTGCTCTCAAGCCTCAAAATTTTGCTCTTCAACCTCAAAATCTTGAGGTTCTCCTGCTCCAAGACCTCAAAATCTTGAGGTTCTTCACTTTCCAACCTCAAAATTTTGAGGTTCTCCTGCTCTAAGACCTCAAAATCTTGAGAAATTTGCTCTAAGACCTCAAAATCTTGAGAATTTTGCTCTTTAACCTCAAAATTTTGAGGCTCTGAGCTCTTCAACCTCAAAATCTTGAGAATTTTGCTCTTTAACCTCAAAATCTTTGGATTCTGAGCTCTTCAACCTCAAAATCTTGAGGTTCTCCTGCTCCAAGACCTCAAAATCTTGAGAATTTTGCTCTCGAACCTCAAAATTTTCCTCTCAAACCTCAAAATCTTGAGAATTTTGCTCTCCAACCTCAAAATCTTGAGGTTCCGAGCTCTCCAACCTCCAAATCTTGAGGTTCTCCTGCTCCCCGACCTCCAAATCTCGGCCTCAGGAGGTTTAGAACCTCGGCCTCAAGCTCAGCTTTGGCTGGAAGGACCAGAAGGTCCAAGAGCTCCAAAAAAAAAAACCAAAAAGAGGACTTGGAAGTCCTTGGAGACCCAATAAAGTGGCTTCTCGGAGGAGATATTTACATCCAAAAATAGGAAATCTAGAAAAAAAGGGACTTTAATGCTAAAGGTCGAAGCTCTAGGTGCACGGGGTGGGGTCTTCTCCAAGAAGACCCAAGGAGAAAGTGCCTTGGACCTTCTAGGAAGTTCCTCCTGGGACGAATCCAAAGTACCTGGAGACAAAAAACCAAAGAGAGAGGGTGGAGGGAAGTTCTCCAGAGGTTCCTGGGCTGCTCGGAGCCACCAATCGAGCTTCTCCAGAGGTTCCTGGGAGGTTGGAGCTACGAATTGAGGTTCCTCAGAGGTTCCTGGGCTGCTTGGAGCCATGAACAAGGTTCTCCAGAAGGACCTTGAGGGGTTGGAGCCACAAATCGAGCTTCTCCAGAGGTTCCTGGGCTGGTCGGAGCCACAAATCAAGGTTCTCCAGAGGTTCCTAGTCAAGCTGGATCCACAAATCTCCTCTGGAGAACCTTGTTCATGGATCCAAGCAACCCAGGAACCTCTGAGGAACCTCAATTCGTGGATCCAACCTCCCAGGAACCTCTGAGGAACCTCAATTCATGGATCCAACCTCCCAGGAACCTCTGGAGAAGCTCAATTTGTGGATCCAACCCCTCAAGGTCCTTCTGGAGAACCTTGTTCATGGATCCAAGCAGCCCAGGAACCTCTGAGGAACCTCAATTCGTGGATCCAACCTCCCAGGAACCTCTGGAGAACCTCAATTGGTGGCTCCAACCTCCCAGGAACCTCTGGAGAAGCTCGATTTGTGGATCCAACCCCTCAAGGTCCTCCTGGAGAACCTTGTTCATGGATCCAAGCAGCCCAGGAACCTCTGAGGAACCTCAATTCGTGGATCCAACCAGCCCAGGAACCTCTGGAGAAGCTCAATTTGTGGATCCAGCCCCTCAAGGTCCTTCAGGACCTCGAAAGGAGGTGACCCACCTGATTTCTCATCACGCTTCTTCTCCATTGTCCATCTCCACCTCGAGGTCCTTGGTGACGTCGGCCGCTCGGGACAAGATGTCGGCCAGAAGTGCTTCTTCCAGTTTCTTTCGGACCTGGTGGACTCGTTCTTCTTGCTTCCTGGAGGCCACAAGAAGGGGAAGAACCATCGAATCGTGGCCAGGAGGACCTCAAGGTGGCTTCTCACCACGTTCGAGGACTTGGAGATGAAGGACGTGGGGGAATCCTGAGGAGTTTGGGCTCCAACCTCAAAATTTTGAGGTTCTCCTGCTCCTCAACTTCAAAATCTTGAGGATTTTGCTCTAAGACCTCAAAATTTTGGTCTCCAACCTCCAAATCTTGAGGTTCTCCTGCTCCTCAACCTCAAAATCTTGAGGATTTTGCTCTCCAACCTCAAAATCTTGAGAATTTTGCTCTTCAGCCTCAAAATCTTGAGAATTTTGCTCTCCAACCTCAAAATTTAGTTCTCAAACCTCAAAATTTTGATAGTTTTCCTCTCCAACCTCAAAATCTTGAGGTTCTCCTACTCTCCAAACCTCAAAATCTTGAAAATTTTGGTCTCCAACCTCAAAATCTTGAGGTTCTCCTGCTCCTCAACCTCAAAATCTTCAGAATTTTGCTCTCAAACCTCAAAATTTAGTTCTCAAACCTCAAAATTTTGAGAATTTTCCACCCCAACCTCAAAATCTTGAGGTTCTCCTGCTCTAAGACCTCAAAATCTTGAGATTCTGAGCTCTCCAACCTCAAAATCTTGAGAATTTTGGTCTCCAACCTCAAAATCTTGAGAATTTTGGTCTCCAACCTCAAAATTTTGCTCTTCAGCCTCAAAATCTTGAGGTTCTTCTGCTCTCCAACCTCAAAATCTTGAGAATTCTGGTCTCCAGCCTCAAAATCTTGAGGTTCTCCTGCTCCAAACCTCATAATCTTGAGAATTTTGGTCTCCAAACCTCAAAATCTTGAGAATTTTGGTCTCAAAGTTCAAAATTTTGCTCTCCAGCCTCAAAATCTTGAGGTTCTCCTGCTCCAAGACCTCAAAATCTTGAGGATTTTGCTCTCCAACCTCAAAATCTTGAGGTTCTTCACCTTCCAACCTCTAAACCTTGAGGTTCTCCTGCTCTAAGACCTCCAAATCTTGAGAATTTTGCTCTCCAACCCCAAAATCTTGAGGTTCTCCTGCTCTACGACCTCAAAATCTTGAGAATTTTGCTCTAAGACCTCAAAATTTTGCTCTTCAGCCTCAAAATCTTGAGGTTCTCCTGCTCCTCAACCTCAAAATCTTGAGAATTTTGCTCTCCAACCTCAAAATTTTGAGAATTTTGGTCTCCAAACCTCCAAATCTTGAGAATTTTCCTCTCCAACCTCAACATCTTGAGGTTCTCCTGCTCTACGACCTCAAAATCTTGAGAATTTTGCTCTCAAACCTCAAAATTTTGCTCTTCAGCCTCAAAATCTTGAGGTTCTCCTGCTCCTCAACCTCAAAATCTTGAGAATGTTGCTCTCCAACCTCAAAATTTTGCTCTTCAGCCTCAAAATCTTGAGGTTCTTCTGCTCTCCAACCTCAAAATCTTGAGAATTTTGGTCTCCAACCTCAAAATCTTGAGGTTCTCCTGCTCCAAACCTCATAATCTTGAGAATTTTGGTCTCCAAACCTCAAAATCTTGAGAATTTCGGTCTCCAACTTCAAAATTCTGGTCTCCAGCCTCAAAATCTTGAGGTTCTCCTGCTCCAAGACCTCAAAATCTTGAGGATTTTGCTCTCCAACCTCAAAATCTTGAGGTTCTTCACCTTCCAACCTCAAAACCTTGAGGTTCTCCTGCTCTACGACCTCAAAATCTTGAGAATTTTGCTCTAAGACCTCAAAATTTTGCTCTCCAAGCCCAAAACCTTGAGGTTCTCCTGCTCTACGACCTCAAAATCTTGAGGATTTTGCTCTCCAACCTCCAAATCTTCCTCTCCACCTCCTCCCATCTCCGAGCTTCTCCTCATCCCACCGCTCCAAGCCCTCCGAGGACCCTCCAGGAGCCCCTTCCAACCTCTGCCCCTCCTCCCCGCCCATCACCTCCCCCCTGAAGGCCCCAACCCCCTCCTCGAAGCGGCCCCACCACCTCCAGAACCCCCCTGAGATGCCTCCAACCATCTCCACCTCCTCCTCCTCGAGCCGCGACGCCCCGAGGCTCCAAGATCTTCACCCGGAGGAGGTCCGGAGGTGGAACGCGAGGAGATGGGACCTCCAGGACCTACCTGATGTCCTCGTCGGTGACGATGAAGGCCTTGCAGAGGGGTTGCGAGGTGTTGAGCCACACGGCCGGGTTCTTCTCCACGGCAGCCGAGAGTTGCCCGGTGATGGGGGCCGAGCTGGTGTGCAGAGCGCTGGCCACGGCGGACAACAAGGTCTCCTCGTTGCTTCCCGGCCCCACCCCTCGGAGAAGACCCCAAAACGGAGGTTAATCTCCTCCACGAAGCACCGAGAACCTCAAAGTTCTCGGTGGTTGAGGAGAAACCGAGACGAACGTGAGGGAAACGCGATGAGGAGCTCAACATCTCAAGAAGGTGGAGCGGGACCTTCATGGTGTGCTCCGAAGCCACCGCCGGGAGGACTTGGAGGTCCTCGCGGTGGAGCTGGAGGGGGTGGAAGGGCCTTTAAGTACCTTGAAGGCCCTTTGGAAGCTCCATGGACTTGATGATCTGCTCGCTGACGTCCGAGGCGCTGAGGCCTTGGAGCCTCTTCTCCCAGAAGAGCTGGAAAAGGAGGAGGAGAAGGTGAGATCCACCATGATGAAGCATCTCAAGATGCTTGGAGGTCCCACCAAGCCCTCAAAGTCCACAAAATCCGAGCTCCAACCAATCTATGAGGCCTCGAAGCTTCAGGAGGTGGAGAAGGTGGTGAGATCCACCACGATGAAGCATCTCAAGATGATTGGAGGTCCCACCAAGCCCTCAAAGTCCACAAAATCCCAGCTCCAACCAATCCATGAGGCCTCGAAGCTTCAGGAGGTGGAGAAGGTGGTGAGATCCACCATGATGAAGCATCTCAAGATGCTTGGAGGTCCCACCAAGCCCTCAAAGTCCACAAAATCCCAGCTCCAACCAATCTATGAGGCCTCGAAGCTTCAGGAGGTGGAGAAGGTGGTGAGATCCACCACAATGAAGCATCTCAAGATGATTGGAGGTCCCACCAAGCCCTCAAAGTCCACAAAATCCCAGCTCCAACCAATCCATGAGGCCTCGAAGCTTCAGGAGGTGGAGAAGGTGGTGAGATCCACCATGATGAAGCATCTCAAGATGCTTGGAGGTCCCACCAAGCCCTCAAAGTCCACAAAATCCCAGCTCCAACCAATCTATGAGGCCTCGAAGCTTCAGGAGGTGGAGAAGGTGGTGAGATCCACCACAATGAAGCATCTCAAGATGATTGGAGGTCCCACCAAGCCCTCAAAGCCCACAAAATCCAAGCTCCAACCAATCTATGAGGCCTCGAAGCTTCAGGAGAAGCTCCAGGAGGTGGAGAAGGTGGTGAGATCCACCACGATGAAGCATCTCAAGATGACTGGAGGCCCCACCAAGCCCTCAAAGTCCACAAAATCTGAGCTCCAACCAATCTATGAGGCCTCGAAGCTTCAGGAGGTGGAGAAGGTGGTGAGATCCACCATGATGAAGCATCTCGAGATGATTGGAGGTCCCACCAAGCCCTCAAAGTCCACAAAATCCGAGCTCCAACCAATCTATGAGGCCTCGAAGCTTCAGGAGAAGCTCCAGGAGGTGGAGAAGGTGGTGAGATCCACCATGATGAAGCATCTCAAGATGATGGGAGGCCCCACCAAGCCCTCAAAGTCCACAAAATCCCAGCTCCAACCAATCTATGAGGCCTCGAAGCTTCAGGAGAAGCTCCAGGAGGTGGAGAAGGTGGTGAGATCCACCATGATGAAGCATCTCGAGATGATTGGAGGTCCCACCAAGCCCTCCAAGTCCACAAAATCCGAGCTCCAACCAATCTATGAGGCCTCGAAGCTCCAGGAGGTGGAGAAGGTGGTGAGATCCACCACGATGAAGCATCTCAAGATGATTGGAGGCCCCACCAAGCCCTCAAAGTCCACAAAATCCGAGCTCCAACCAATCTATGAGGCCTCAAAGCTTCAGGAGAAGCTCCAGGAGGTGGAGAAGGTGGTGAGATCCACCACGATGAAGCATCTCAAGATGATGGGAGGTCCCACCAAGCCCTCAAAGCCCACAAAATCCCAGCTCCAACCAATCTATGAGGCCTCGAAGCTCCAGGAGGTGGAGAAGGTGGTGAGATCCACCATGATGAAGCATCTCAAGATGCTTGGAGGTCCCACCAAGCCCTCAAAGTCCACAAAATCCCAGCTCCAACCAATCTATGAGGCCTCAAAGCTTCAGGAGAAGCTCCAGGAGGTGGAGAAGGTGGTGAGATCCACCACGATGAAGCATCTCAAGATGATGGGAGGTCCCACCAAGCCCTCAAAGTCCACAAAATCTGAGCTCCAACCAATCTATGAGGCCTCGAAGCTTCAGGAGAAGCTCCAGGAGGTGGAGAAGGTGGTGAGATCCACCATGATGAAGCATCTCAAGACGATTGGAGGTCCCACCAAGCCCTCAAAGTCCACAAAATCCGAGCTCCAACCAATCTATGAGGCCTCGAAGCTTCAGGAGAAGCTTCAGGAGGTGGAGAAGGTGGTGAGATCCACCATGATGAAGCATCTCAAGATGATTGGAGGTCCCACCAAGCCCTCAAAGTCCACAAAATCCCAGCTCCAACCAATCTATGAGGCCTCGAAGCTCCAGGAGGTGGAGAAGGTGGTGAGATCCACCATGATGAAGCATCTCAAGATGCTTGGAGGCCCCACCAAGCCCTCAAAGCCCACAAAATCCCAGCTCCAACCAATCTATGAGGCCTCGAAGCTTCAGGAGAAGCTCCAGGAGGTGGAGAAGGTGCTTTCCAGCTCCTCCTGGAGGTTCTAAGAGGGTTTTGATGGGACTCCAAGAGGAGCTCACCTGGCGAGGCTGCTCGGAGACGCGTTGGGGGTCGGCGCGGACCTTGTTGCTGGGGTGGTTGGTGACTTTGGTGACGGGTTGCTTGAAGATGGAGGCCGTTTGCCGGATGGGTAACGAGGTGTTGAGGTCGGGCTTGCCCTGCTTAACGAGAAAGCGGCTCGTTAAGGCCACCCAGGAAGGCGAAGGGCGCTCGTTAAGCTTCCAAACCCCTTCAAGGTCTCCTCCAAGACCTCGAGACCAAGCAGGGTTGGAGGAGAACCCGGAGAAGGTCGTCTAGGCAGCTTAATGAAGCGCTAACGAGGCTTAATTAAGGAGGAGGAGGAGGGTCTGAGGTTTAATTAAGAAGAAATGAGGGAGGCTCCAAGTCAACTTGGAGTCTCCATGGTTGGAGGCTCCAAATCTTAATTAATCATCAAGGATGGAGCCTTTGAGGATTAATTAATCATTAAGGAACGAGGCTGTGGGGCTTAATTGATCATCAAAGGTTGGAGGCTCCAAGTCTTAATTAATCCTCAAGGAACGAGGCTCCGAGTCTTAATTAATCATCAAGGGTTGGAGGCTCCAAGTCTTAATTGATCCTCAAGGAACGAGGCTCCAGGTCTTAATTAATCCCCAAGGATGGAGGATTCGAGGCTTAATTAATCATCAAGGATGGAGGCTCCGAGTCTTAATTAATCCTCAAGGAATGAGGCTCCGGGTCTTAATTAATCCTCAAGGAACGAGGCTCCAAGTCAACTTGGAGTCTCCATGGTTGGAGGCTCCAGGTCTTAATTAATCATCAAGGATGGAGCCTTCGAGGCTTAATTAATCCTCAAGGATGGAGCCTCCAGGTCTTAATTAATCCTCAAGGAACGAGGCTCCGGGTCTTAATTAATCATCAAGGGTTGGAGCCTCCAGATCTTAATTAATCCCCAAGGATGGAGGATTCGAGGCTTAATTAATCATCAAGGATGGACCCTCCAAGTCTTAATTGATCCTCAAGGAACGAGGCTCCAGGTCTTAATTAATCCCCAAGGATGGAGGATTCGAGGCTTAATTAATCATCAAGGATGGAGGCTCCGAGTCTTAATTAATCCTCAAGGAATGAGGCTCCGGGTCTTAATTAATCCTCAAGGAACGAGGCTCCAAGTCAACTTGGAGTCTCCATGGTTGGAGGCTCCAAATCTTAATTAATCATCAAGGATGGAGCCTTCGAGGCTTAATTAATCCTCAAGGATGGAGCCTCCAGGTCTTAATTAATCCTCAAGGAACGAGGCTCCAGGTCTTAATTAACCATCAAGGGTTGGAGCCTCCAAGTCTTAATTAATCCTCAAGGAACGAGGCTCCAAGTCTTAATTAATCCTCAAGGAATGAGCCTCCAAGTCTTAATTAATCATCAAGGCTTGAAGCTCCAAGTCAACTTGGAGTCTCCATGGTTGGAGGCTCCAAATCTTAATTAATCCTCAAAGATGGAGCCTCCAAGACTTAATTAACGAAGATCCCTGGAGCCACCTCCAAAGGTCCCTGGAGGACCTGGAGCCGAGGGGACCTCGTGGGGCTCTGGAGCTCCTGGAAGACCCTCAAGTCCCACCACGAGAAGTTCTACGAGGTCATTAGAACCTCGTGGACACCACCAAGAAGCCCTGGAGGTGGCTCGGAGGTCCCTCCCTTCCCTTTTCCCCCTCCCCGAAGCCCTCGGAGATGCCTCCTGGGAGGAGAAACTCAACGTCGGGTGGAGCCGGAAGGCGAAAACGAAGGGGTTGAAGGTTTTTGAAGGCATCTACGGGGACTTGGAGACCCACCTTGTTGGGGTTGAGGGCCTCGGTCCTCAACCGTTGCTTGTTCTTCTGCAACTTGCTGGGCATCATCTTCCCCGTGCGGAAGTCGAAGCTGCTGAGATCGACCGTGTTGCCCAAGTATCTGGCCAGTTGAGGTTTGCTCCGGAACTTCTTCCCGCTGGGGCTGCAAAGGAGAAGAAAAAGGACCTTCTCAGAGGAGAAGACGCCACCCGGAGACCTTCGAAAGAGCGTGGAGACCTTTGGAACCTTCGGAGGTATCTCCGAGGCTTGAAAAAATGGGGGGTTGGGAGGTTCTTGAGGGGATTTCAGGTGGTGGGAACCCAAAAGGACGTGGCTACCAGCAGCTCCGGGCTTTGAGGGGGTGGTAGGAGCCATGGAACCATCGCCAGATGGGCCTCTAGGTCCCTCTAGATCCATGGAACCATCGCCAGAGGTCCCTCTAGGTCCATCATCTCCACTCAGGAGCCATGGAACCACCTCCAGATGGGCCTCTAGGTCCCTCTAGATCCATGGAACCACCTCCAGATGCTCCTCTAGGTCCCTCTAGACCCATGGAACCATCTCCAGAGGTCCCTGGATGTCCCTATAGGTCCCTCTAGGTCCATCATCTCCACTCAAGACCCATGGAACCATCTCCAGATGGGCCTCTAGGTCCCTGTAGGTCCCTCTAGGTCCATCATCTCCACTCAGGAGCCATGGAACCACCTCCAGATGCTCCTCTAGGTCCCTCTAGATCCATGGAACCATCTCCAGAGGTCCCTGGATGTCCCTATAGGTCCCTCTAGGTCCCTCATCTCCACTCAGGAGCCATGGAACCATCTCCAGATGCTCCTCTAGGTCCCTCTAGATCCATGGAACCATCTCCAGAGGTCCCTGGATGTCCCTATAGGTCCCTCTAGGTCCCTCATCTCCACTCAGGAGCCATGGAACCATCTCCAGATGCTCCTCTAGGTCCCTCTAGACCCATGGAACCATCTCCAGAGGTCCCTGGATGTCCCTATAGGTCCCTCTAGGTCCATCATCTCCACTCAAGACCCATGGAACCATCTCCAGATGGGCCTCTAGGTCCCTGTAGGTCCCTCTAGGTCCATCATCTCCACTCAGGAGCCATGGAACCATCTCCAGATGGGCCTCTAGGTCCCTCTAGATCCATGGAATCATCTCCAGAGGTCCCTGGATGTCCCTATAGGTCCCTCTAGGTCCCTCATCTCCACTCAGGAGCCATGGAACCACCTCCAGATGCTCCTCTAGGTCCCTCTAGATCCATGGAACCATCTCCAGATGCTCCTCTAGGTCCCTCTAGATCCATGGAACCATCTCCAGATGCTCCTCTAGGTCCATCAGCTCCACTCAAGACCCATGGAACCACCTCCAGATGCTCCTCTAGGTCCCTCTAGACCCATGGAATCATCTCCAGAGGTCCCTGGATGTCCCTATAGGTCCCTCTAGGTCCATCATCTCCACTCAAGACCCAGGAAACCATCTCCAGATGCTCCTCTAGGCCCATCATCTCCACTCAGGAGCCATGGAACCACCTCCAGATGCTCCTCTAGGTCCCTCTAGATCCATGGAACCATCTCCAGATGCTCCTCTAGGTCCCTCTAGATCCATGGAACCATCTCCAGATGATCCTCTAGGTCCATCATCTCCACTCAGGAGCCATGGAACCACCTCCAGATGGTCCTCAAGGTCCCTGTAGGTCCCTCTAGCTCCATCATCTCCACTCAGGAGCCATCGAACCATCTCCAGATGCTCCTCTAGGTCCATCAGCTCCACTCAAGACCCAGGAAACCATCTCCAGAGGTCCCTGGAGGTGACCAAGAACCAGCTTGGCTGGAGCTGGCAGCTCCTGATCCCCTGGGAGGTGGATCTAAAGGAGCTTTGAGGTCACCGCGAAGCACCAGAGCTAATTAAACCCCCTCAGGGAAGTCCCTTTGATCTTCTCCGAAGCTCCTCTTGGCCTCCTCCCAACCTTCCAAGCCCTTTTATCAAGCCCCACGTCTCCTCAAGAACCGGTTCCACCTCCGGTTGCCTTCAAAAGCTCTTTAGAAACCACCCTCTGGGGCTTCAGGTGGAGATGGGACCTTAAAAACCTCCCCAACCTCCTTTCTAGGAGCTTTAAAGAACCACGAGGTCCTCCCCCCGGCTTCTTCTCCGGGTTCAAACCACCTCAAAGGCCTCAGATGTTTCTCCAGCTCTTCCCTCTCCAGAAACTCCACCAAGCTGAGGTCCCGGGGCCGCTAACGAAGGGGTTTTAATTAACTTAACGAGGTTACGGAGCAGGCGAACCGTGGAAAGAGAAGAACTTGGAGAAGCTTCTTCCATGCTCTTCCAATTAGAGATGGAGGAGCTCCAGGGCTTCGTTAGGGCTTAACGAGCTCTACGGCTCCCGGAAAGGAGGTTTTGGAGAGGCGCTTCCTGGTTTCTTCTCCCAAGGAACAAGGATGAGAAGAAACCACCTCAAGTTCCACCAGGAGAGCTTTAGGTTGGATGGAAGGGGGAGTAGAGGAAGTTCTCAAGAACTTTGGTGGTGGCTCCATCAGGTTGAGCTCAAGAACCTCAAAAAGAAGCGATTCAGCTCCTCGGTTCCTCTCCCTGGTGGGACCTCAGGTCTGGAATCCTCAGAAGAAGGAGGAGATGGAGCTGCTGGAACAGCTCCAGAGGACGTTCTGAGGTGGAACCGGCTGATCTGGAAGGTCCCTCCCAACCCAAAGTGTCTCCTCAGCCTCAAAGAGCTTTCAGATGTGGTTCCTCAGAGCTATAAATAGAGACCTTGGAGGGGGGGAAGGTCGCGGTTGAAGAGCGAGAAGAAGCCACCGAGATGGACCTAGAGGAACGTGGCTGAAGAGCGAGACTCGGTTTTCTGCTTCTTTCGCTTCCGGAAAGAGCCGGAGGACGAAACTAAAACCAGGTCCTCTCGGTTTGACTCCGAGATACGAGGCTGGTTGAGGAACCTCAAGGTTTCTTCCACCTTCATGGGGACCTCCTGAAGCCCGAGATGGACTTGAAGGTCCTTTCTGAGCCAAACATGGATTCTAGAGGTTAAAAATCAACTCAGGAGGTTCTTAAGACGTTAAATATGGCGCCCGAGAGCTTCATCGAGGGCTTAATGAACGTCGCAGGGAGAGGAATGGTGGGAAGGGAGCTCCATGGCCCCTCAAGGAGGAGAAATGGAGGGAAGGGGGGTTCTTCAGGTCTTCTCTGAGGGGAAAATGGAGGGAAGGGGGCTCCATGTCCTCTCAAGGAGGAGAAATGGAGGGAAGGGGGCTCCATCATCTCCTCTCTGAGGGGAAATGAAAGGAAGGGGGCTCCATCATGTCTTCTCTGAGGGGAAAATGGTGGGAAGGGGGCTTCTTCATGTCCTCCCTGAGGGGAAAATGGTGGGAAGGGACCTTCTTGTCCTTCCCTGAGGGGAAAAATGGTGGGAAGGGGGCTCCACCATGTCCTCTCTGAGGGGAAAATGGTGGGAAGGGACCTTCTTGTCCTTCCCTGAGAGGAAAAATGATGGGAAGGGGGTTTCTTCATGTCTTCTCTGAGGGGAAAATGGAGGGAAGGGGGCTCCATGTCCTCTCAAGGAGGAGAAATGGAGGGAAGGGAGCTTCTTCATGTCTTCCCTGAGGTGGAAAATGGAGGGAAGGGGGCTCCATGGCCCCTCAAGGAGGAGAAATGGAGGGAAGGGGGGTTCTTCATGTCCTCCCTGAGGTGGAAAATGGAGGGAAGGGGGCTTCTTCATGTCCTCCCTGAGGGGAAAATGGTGGGAAGGGACCTTCTTGTCCCTCCCTGAGGGGAAAAATGGTGGGAAGGGGGCTCCACCATGTCCTCTCTGAGGGGAAAATGGTGGGAAGGGACCTTCTTGTCCCTCCCTGAGGGGGAAAATGGCGGGAAGGGGGGTTCTTCAGGTCTTCTCTGAAGGGAAATGGAGGGAAGGGGGCTCCATGGCCCCTCAAGGAGGAGAAATGGAGGGAAGGGGGCTCCATCATGTCCTCTCTGAGGGGAAATGGAGGGAAGGGGGCTCTATGTCCTCTCAAGGAGGAGAAATGGAGGTGAGAGGGGTTCTTCATGTCTTCTCTGAGGGGAAAATGGTGGGAAGGGACCTTCTTGTCCCTCCCTGAGGGGAAAAATGGTGGGAAGGGGGCTTCTTCAGGTCTTCTCTGAGGGGAAATGGAGGGAAGGGGGCTCCATGTCCTCTCAAGGAGGAGAAATGGAGGGAAGGGAGCTTCTTCATGTCCTCCCTGAGGTGGAAAATGGCGGGAAGGGGGCTTCTTCATGTCCCTTCCCGCCATTTTCCCCTCCTTGAGGGACAAGAAGGTCCCTTCCCGCCATTTTCCTCTCAGAGAAGACATGAAGGAGCTCAAGTCCCTCAGAGAAGAGGCGCTGGGGGGAACTGGGAGGCACTGGGGAACACCCTGAGGGGAACTGGGAGCACTGGGAGAACTGGGAGGCACTGGGAGGAGGCGCTGAGGGGAACTGGGAGAACTGGGAGGACCCCCTGAGGGGAACTGGGAGCACTGGGAGGACCCCCTGAGGGGAACTGGGATGAACTGGGAGAACACCCTGAGGGGAACTGGGAGCCACTGGGAGAACCCCCTGAGGGGAACTGGGAGCCACTGGGAGGACCCCCTGAGGGGAACTGGGAGCACTGGGGGGGGGAACTGGGAGGCACTGGGGGGGGGAACTGGGAGGCACTGGGAGGACCCCCTGAGGGGAAATGGGAGCACTGGGAGAACCCCCTGAGGGGAACTGGGAGCACTGGGAGGACCCCCTGAGGGGAACTGGGAGGCACTGGGAGAAGGCACTGGGGGAAACTGAGGTAAACTGGGAGGGGGAACTGGGGAAACTGGGAGGAACTGGGAGGCACTGGGGGGGAACTGGGAGGAGGCACTGGGGGGGAACTGGGAGGAGGCACTGGGGGGGAACTGGGAGCACTGGGAGGACCCCTTGAGGGGAACTGGGAGCTACTGGGAGAACTGGGAGGCACTGGGGAACACCCTGAGGGGAACTGGGAGCCACCGGGGGGAACTGGGAGGTGCTGGGGAACACCCTGGGGGGAACTGGGAGCCACTGGGGGGAGGCTCTGGAGGAACTGGGAGAACACCCTGAGGGGAACTGGGAGCACTGGGAGCCACTGGGAGGCACTGGGGGGAAGTGGGAGGACCCCCTGAGGGGAACTGGGAGCCACTGGAGCAACTGCGAGGCACTGGGGGGAACTGGGAGCCACTGGGAGCCACTGGGAGGCACCGGGAACCCGGAAGGCTCGGTTGGGCCCCCTGGATCCCCAGCGGAACGGGAGTCGCGGGGCTCGGGGGGCCGGGGGGGAAGGGAGAGGGGGGGGCGCCACCCCCCGCGGCGCCTTTTCCGGTACCTGAAGTAATAAACGTCGCTCTTGCCGGCGCTCAGCCCCGACTTGCGGATCACCTCCTCCTTCTTCCAGCCCGGCGGCAGCGCCGGACACTCCATCCTCCCCGCCTTCTCCATCCACCGGGGGCCTCTCGGGGGCCGCCGCCGCCTCCGGTGTCTTCTTCTTCTTCTTCTTCTACCCCCCCCCTCCCTCCCTCCCCTCCCCGGTGCCTCCCGCCGCCTCCTCCGCCGCCGCTGCTCCCGGAACCGGCCACCAGCGAGACGGCGGCGCAGAGAGGCCCCCGGCGCGCCGTTGACTTGCATTGGAGGAGCATAGAGAGGGCGGGGCAGAGCGGCTCCTGCGCCGCCGCCGTGGGGCGCCAGAGAGGGGAAGGGAGGGGGGGGGGCTGGAAAAGGTATAGGGGGGGAGCATAGAGACGGAGGGGCAGAGCGGCCTCCGAGGCCGTAGCGGCTAATGGGGGGAGCATAGAGAGGGAGGGGCAGAGCGGCCCCTGCGCCGCCGCCATGGGGCGCCAGAGAGGGGAAGGCGGGGGGGTGGGGAGCATAGAGAGGGAGGAGCAGAGCGGCCCCTGCGCCGCCGCCATGGCCCGTAGCGGCTAATAGGGGGAGCATAGAGACGGAGGGGCAGAGCGGCCTCCGAGCCCGTAGCGGCTAATGGGGGGAGCATAGAGAGGGAGGGGCAGTGCCGTGGCCCATAGGGGCTAATGGGGGCGCCTGAAGCCTCTGAGATCGGTGCCAGGTCCTCGAGTTGGACCTAAACCCCCTTTAGATCGGTGCCAGGTCCTCGAGTTGTACCTAAACCCCCTTTAGATCAGCTCCAGGTCCTCGTTTTTGATCTGGAATCCAGCTCCAGGACCTCGAGGTGGATCCAAACCCTCTTAGATCGGCGCTAGGACCTGGGTTTGGAGCTGGAATCCAGCTCCAGGACCTCAAGGTGGATCCAAACCCTCTTAGATCGGCGCTAGGACCCGCGCGTCGTCCCTGGCGGGCGGCGCTAGGACCTGCGCGTTGTCCTCATAGGGTTAATGGAAGAAACCATAGAGAGGGCGGCGCAGAGAGGCCCCCGGCGCGCCGTTGACTTGCATTGGAGGAGCATAGAGAGGGCGGGGCAGAGCGGCTCCTGCGCCGCCGCCATGGGGCGCCAGAGAGGGGAAGGGAGGGGGAGCATAGAGACGGAGGGGCAGAGCGACCCCAGAGCCCGTAGCGGCTAATGGGGGGAGCATAGAGACGGAGGGGCAGAGCGGCGGCGGGGCGGGCGCCGTGGCCCATAGGGGCTAATGGGGTCGCCTGAAGCCTCTGAGATCGGTGCCAGGTCCTCGAGTTGGACCTAAACGCCTTTTATATCAGCTCCAGGTCCTGGTTTTGGACCTGGAATCCAGCTCCAGGACCTCAAGTTGGATCCAAACCCTCTGAGATCGGCGCTAGGACCCGCGCGTCGTCCCTGGCGGGCGGCGCTAGGACCCGGGCGCTGTCCTCATAGCGGTTAATGGGGGGAAACCATAGAGAGGGCGGCGTAGAGAGGCCGCGCGGGGCGGGCGCCATGACCCATAGCGTCGAATGAGGGGGAGCATAGAGAGGGTGGGACAGAGCGGCTTGAGCGGCAGCGCTAGGAGGCGGCGTGGGAGTCGCGGAGCGTCATGGAGCGCTTGGAGGAGATGGAGGAGGAGGAGGAGGAGGAAGAAGAAGAAGAGTCGTGGGAGGGCGAGCAGGAGGGTGAGGGGGCAATGGCGGCGGGGAGAGGGGAGGATGGAGCGGGAGAAGGGGGGAAAGAGCGGCCTGAGGGGAGGGGCGGCCGCCATCTTGGGGAAAATGGCGGGGGGGCGTGAGGGGAAAAGGGCGGGAAGGGGAGGGGAAAAGGGCGGGAAGGGGAGGGGAAAAGGGCGGGAAGGGGAGGGGAAAAGGGCGGGAAGGGGGGGAAAGGGCGGGAAGGGGAGGGGGAAAAGGGCGGGAAGGGGGGGGGAAAGGGCGGGAAGGGGAGGGGAAAAGGGCGGGAAGGGGGAGGGGAAAAGGGCGGGAAGGGGGAGGGGAAAAGGGCGGGAAGGGGAGGGGGAAAAGGGCGGGAAGGGGAGGGAAAAAGGGCGGGAAGGGGGAGGGGAAAAGGGCGGGAAGGGAAAAAGGGCGGGAAGGGGGAGGGAAAAAGGGCGGGAAGGGGGGGGTACAAGGGAAGCCAAGATGGCGGCCACAAGGGGCCATGAGGGAAGCCATGATGGTGGCCACAAGGGGCTATGAGGGAAGCCATGATGGTGGCCACGAGGGGCCGTGAGGGAAGCCATGATGGTGGCCACGAGGGGCCGTGAGGGAAGCCATGATGGTGGCCACAAGGGGCTGTGAGGGAAGCCATGATGGTGACTATGAGGGAAGCCATGATGGTGGCCACAAGGAGCTGTGAGGGAAGCCATGATGGTGGCCACAAGGGGCCACGAGGGAAGCCATGATGGTGGCCACAAGGGGCCACGAGGGAAGCCATGATGGTGGCCACAAGGGGCCGTGAGGGAAGCCATGATGGTGGCCACAAGGGGCTGTGAGGGAAGCCATGATGGTGGCCACGAGGGAAGCCATGATGGTGGCCACAAGGGGCTGTGAGGGAAGCCATGATGGTGGCCACAAGGGGCTATGAGGGAAGCCATGATGGTGGCCACGAGGGAAGCCATGATGGTGGCCACAAGGGGCTATGGGGGAAGCCATGATGGTGGCCACAAGGGGCCACGAGGGAAGCCATGATGGTGGCCACAAGGGGCTAGGAGGGAAGCCATGATGGTGGCCACAAGGGGCTAGGAGGGAAGCCATGATGGTGGCCACAAGGGGCCATGAGGGAAGCCATGATGGTGGCCACAAGGGGCCATGAGGGAAGCCATGATGGTGGCCACAACGGGCCGTGAGGGAAGCCATGATGGTGGCCACAAGGGAAGCCATGATGGTGGCTTTTAATCCGTTTTCTCCATCCAGGAGGCCGCTCGGCCGAGGCCTCAAGGTCTCGAGTCATCGTCCACCTCGACCTCGACTGCTTCTACGCCCAAGTGGAGATGATCCGCAGGCCCGAGCTGAGGGCCAAACCCCTAGGTAGGTCCCCTCCTTCTCCTTCCTCGCCTGGTGGGTACGTCCCGATGGGGTTGGGACCTCCAAAAGAGCTCCAAGATCTTCTCCCACCACCCCGATTCCACGAAACTTGAGAAGGAGAGAAGCTCTCTCCGAGGTTTCTTCTCCTTGAGCTTCTCGGGGGCTGGTTGGAGACGTTTGGCCACCTCGTGGTGTCCTCCAAGCCTCCGAGATCTCCGCTTTTGGGACCTCTAGGTGTCCAACAAAAAAGCATCGTGGTCACCTGCAACTACGTCGCGAGGAACCTCGGCGTCCGGAAGCTGATGGCGGTGGAAGAGGCCAAGGAGAAGTGTCCTCACCTGGTCCTGCTCAACGGAGAAGACCTCACGCCCTACAGGGAAACGTCCTACAGGGTTACAGGTAGAAGAACGCGATCGGTGGGACCCTGGGGACCTCCTGGACCCCCTTGAGGCCTCATTGTCCGTGGTTCTCCTAGAGTTGTTGCAGGAGACGTGTCCTCTGGTGGAAAGACTCGGCTTCGATGAGAACTTTGTGGACGTCACCGAGCTGGTGGAGAAGAGGTTGGAGCAGCACGAGGGGCCTGAGGACCTCGCCGTGGCCGGCCACGTCTACGGCAACCGGGGTGAGGCCCTGGAACCCCTGCCAGGAGCTCCAAGGGCCCTTCCAGGAGCTCCAAGGTTCCTCCAACCCCTTCCAGGAGCTCCAAGGGCCCTTCCAGGAGCTCCAAGGTCCCTCCAAGGTCCATTCCAGGAGCTCCAAGGTCCCTTCCAAGAGCTCCAAGGTCCCTCCAAGCTCCATTCCAGGAGCTCCAAGGTCCCTTCCAGGAGCTCCAAGGTCCCTTCCAGGAGCTCCAAGGTCCCTCCAAGGTCCCTTCCAGGAGCTCCAAGGTCCCTCCAAGGTCCCTTCCAGGAGCTCCAAGGTCCTTCCAGCTCCATTCCAGGAGCTCCAAGGTCCCTCCAAGGTCCATTCCAGGAGCTCCAAGGTCCCTTCCAGGAGCTCCAAGGTCCCTCCAGCTCCATTCCAGGAGCTCCAAGGTCCCTCCAAGGTCCATTCCAGGAGCTCCAAGGTCCCTTCCAGGAGCTCCAAGGTCCCTCCAGCTCCATTCCAGGAGCTCCAAGGTCCCTCCAAGGTCCATTCCAGGAGCTCCAAGGTCCCTTCCAGGAGCTCCAAGGTCCCTCCAAGGTCCATTCCAGGAGCTCCAAGGTCCTTCCAAACCCCTTCCAGGAGCTCCAAGGTCCCTTCCAGGAGCTCCAAGGTCCCATTAACCCCATTCCAGGAGCTCCAAGGTCCCTCCAAGGTCCCTTCCGGGAGCTCTGAGGTCCCTCCAACCCCTTCAAGGAGCTCCAAGGTCCCTTCCAGGAGCTCCAAGGTCCCTTTGAACCCCTTCCAGGAGCTCCAAGCTCCATTCCAGGAGCTCCAAGGTCCCTTCCAGGAGCTCCAAGCTCCCTCCCACCCCGTTCTCGCTAACCAGGACCCTCTTCTCCTCCTCCGCAGCCCTCGATCTCCACGACGGGACCCACCTGCGACTCCTGGTGGGCTCCCACCTCGCCTCGGCCTTCCGCAGCTCCTTGGCCACCACCCTGGGCCTCTCCAGCTGCGCCGGGGTGGCCTCCAACAAGCTCTTGGCCAAGTTGGTCTCGGGGACCTTCAAACCCAACCAACAAACCCTTCTCCTCCCCGAAAGCCACCAGGATCTTCTCCGAAACCTTGGTGGCCTCCAAAAAATTCCTGGTGAGGCTCCTTCCCGCCTTTTCTGAGGCCCCAAAACGCCGAGGAGCCACCTTCTCCTCCATCTTTTTCTTCAGGAATCGGCTCCAAGACCTTCAAACGCTTGGAGACCTTGGGGATCGAGACCGTTTGGCATCTCCAGAGCTTCCCCACCGCCGTCTTGGAGAAGGAACTGGGCCTCCCCCTCGCTCGCCGCCTCCAGAGACTCAGTTTTGGAGAAGACGACTCGCCGGTGGCTCCTTCGGGGCCTCCTCGGGTTGGTGGCTCCTCAAAGAGCTCCTTGAGGTTCCTCGAAGCATCTCAGCTTCTTGGAGAACCACCTCGGTGGCTCCTTCGAGGACCTCTCGGCTCCAAGCTGGGACCTTCAACTTCTCCTCTGCTTCCTCTTTAGTCCTTGAGCGAGGAAGAGGCCTTCAAGAGCTGCTCCTCGGAGGCGCAAGTCAAGGAGAACCTCGAGAAGCTCCTCCTGAACCTCTTAGAAAGGTGAGAACCTCCCATATCTCCTCCCTTGAGGGCCAGAAGATCCTTAGAACCTCTCCGGGCGGTCATTTCTCCATCTAAACCCCCTTTAAGGTCCTCTCTGTCTTCTCCTCCTCCATCTTGGAGGTCTTCTCCTCCATCTCACGGTGTCGTCTTCTCCTCCAGGCTCCACCAAGATGGCCGCCGGCCCCACACCCTGCGCCTCGCCCTCCGCCGCGGCTCCTCCGCCTCCGGAAGGTTCCACCGGGAGAGCCGCCAGTGTCCTCTCCCCCCTCATCTCCTCCACCGCTTCCACAAAGGTACCTTGGCACCTCCAGATGGAGCCCCACCACCTCCCAGAGGTCCTTCCAAGCCCCTTGAGGTCCTTCCAAGCCCCTTGAGATCCTTCCAAGCCCCTTGAGATCCTTCAGATCTTCATCCAGGACCTCCACAAGCCTCGTGGTGGCACCTCTGGAGGTCTCCAAGGGCCACGTGAAGCTTCAACCTCATGGAACTGGGAGGTTTCCACCTTCTCCACCTCTTCTAGGTGACTCCAACCTTCTGGCCTCCTTGCTTGAGCTCCTGCTGAAGCTCTTCAGGAAGATGGTCCCCCCGGAGGTCCCGTTTCGCCTCAACCTCCTCAGCGTCTCCTTCTCCAACCTCAAAGAACCTCCCGGAAGCACCAGAGGATCCATCGGCTTCTACCTCAAGGAGATCTCGACCCCACACCAGGTGAGGTGGGAAAAAAAATCAATTTGGACCTTCTGGAGAAGCTCGATTGGTGGCTCCAAGCAGAGAGCAAAAGGTTGAGGTTGGAGAGCAAAATCCTCAAGGTTTTGAGGTCTTGGAGCAGGAGAACCTCAAGATTTGGAGGTTGGAAAGTGAAGAACCTCAAGATTTTGAGGTTGGAGAGCAAAATTTTGAGGTTGGAGAGTAAAATTCTCCAGATTTTGAGGTTGGAAAGTGAAGAACCTCAAAATTTTGAGGTTGGAGAGTAAAATTCTCAAGATTTTGAGGTCTTGGAGCAGGAGAACCTCAAGATTTTGAGGTTGGAGAGCAAAATTCTCAAGATTTTGAGGTTCAAGAGCAAAATTTTGAGTTTTGAGAGCAAAATTCTCAAGATTTGGGGGTTTAAGAGCAAAATTTTGAGGTTGGAGAGCAAAATTCTCAAGATTTTGAGGTCTTAGAGCAGGAGAACCTCAAGATTTTGAGGTTGAAGAGCTCAGAATCTCAAGATTTTGAGGTTGAAGAGCAAAATTTTGAGGTTGGAGAGCAAAATTCTCAAGATTTTGAGGTTGGAAAGTGAAGAACCTCAAGATTTTGAGGTTTGAGAGCAGGAGAACCTCAAGATTTTGAGGTTAAAGAGCAAAATTCTCAAGGTTTTGAGGTCTTGGAGCAGGAGAACCTCAAGATTTTGAGGTTGGAAAGTGAAGAACCTCAAGATTTTGAGGTTTGAGAGCAAAATTCTCAAGATTTTGAGGTTCAAGAGCAAAATTTTGAGGTTTGAGAGCAAAATTCTCCAGATTTTGAGGTTGGAAAGTGAAGAACCTCAAGATTTTGAGGTCTTAGAGCAGGAGAACCTCAAGATTTTGAGGTTGAAGAGCTCAGAACCTCAAGACTTTGAGGATGAAGAGCTTGGTGGCTCCAGCCCTCCAGCTCCTTCTGGAAAACCTTCAACCTTCTTCTTCCCCTCAGGAAGCAGCCGGTGGCCACCAAGAGGCCTCCCAGCTCCAGGCCCCGAGCAGAAGCGAAGCCACCAAACGCAAGAGACTCGTGGAGGAGGAAGAAGCCTCGTGTCCCACCTCCAGGTCCTCAAGTTCTCCTGAGCCCTCTAGGATTCAGCTTCCTCCAGACGTTGACCCTCAAACCTTCTCCGAGCTCCCTCGGGAGGTCCAGGAGGAGCTGGTGGCCCAGTGGAGGAGCCGAGAAGCCACCTCCAAGCCCTTGGAGAAGCCCAAAGCCACCAGGAGGAGGAGGAGGAACCCGCCGAGGGCTCCGGAGCAGCTCAACACCTTGTGGAGATACATGGAACCGCGGTGGGAGGGGACCCCGGGACCTCCTGGAGACTCGGAGGAGGTGGCTGAGGACCTGGGGACCTTCTAGGAGGTCCCAGCGAGGGGCTCCTGGGCTCTTGGACCCCCTCGAGGTGGCCACCAAGGCCCTGAGACCCTTTGTGGTTGTGGAGCATGATGGGAGCTGTAGTTCTGGCTATAGTGGAGTCTATGGGGCCGCGGGGCATGATGGGAGCTGTAGTTCTGGCTATGGGGGTGTATGCAGCCGCGGGGCATGGTGGGAGCTGTAGTTCTGGCTATAGAGGCCTCTATGGGGCCGCAGGGGATGATGGGAGCTGTAGTTCTGGCTATGGGGTGTATGCAGCCGCGGGGCATGGTGGGAGCTGTACTGGCTATAGAGGCCTCTGTGGAGCCGCAGGGGATTATGGGAGTTGTAGTCTTGGCTATAGAGGCATCTATGGAGCCGCAGGGGATGATGGGAGCTGTAGTCCTGGCTATAGAGACCTCTATGGAGCCACAGAGGATTATGGGAGTTGTAGTCCTGGCTAGAGAGGCCTCTGGAGCCGGAGGGGATGATGGGAGCTGTAGTTCTGGCTATGGGGGGGGGTCTATGCAGCCGCGGGGCATGATGGGAGCTGTAGTTCTGGCTATGGGGGGGGTCTATGCAGCCGCGGGGCATGATGGGAGCTGTAGTTCTGGCTAGAGAAGCCTCTGTGGAGCCGCAGGGGATGATGGGAGTTGTAGTTCTGGCTAGATAGGCCTCTATGGAGCCGCAGGGGATTATGGGAGTTGTAGTTCTGGCTAGCGAGACCTCTATGGAGCCGCAGGGGATGATGGGAGCTGTAGTCCTGGCTATGAAGCCTCTATGGAGCCGCAGGGGATGATGGGAGCTGTAGTCCTGGGTATAGGGGGATCTATTGAGGTCAAGACAGGAACAGAAGAACCTCCAGAGAACCTTGATTTGTGGATGCGACCTCCCAGGAACTTCTGGAGAACCTCGATTTGTGGCTCCAACCAGCCCAGGAACCTCTGAAGAACCCCTCCAGAAGGTCCAAAAGCCCCTCCAGAAGGTCCAAACCCCATCCAGGAGCTCCAAAAGCCCCTCCAGGAGCTCCAAAATCCAGGTTCTCCAGCTCCTCCAGCTCCTCTTGGGGTCTCCAGCTGAGAAACATGGAGCTGAGGGACCTTGGAGCTGAGGGACCTTGGGGTTGGGGGGAAGGACTTTTTTAATATCAAACCGAGCCTCGGGGATCCAAAAAAAAGGTCTTCGAGGTCAGAAGAACCTTTGGAAGGTCTCCCAAGGCCACCGGGAGGAGGTCACGGGATCTTCTGGAAGTCGCGTTGGTCCTTGTGAAAGAGCTGAGCCAGGACGTGGTCGGCCGTGCCCTTGAAATAGTCCCGCAGGCGAAGAGTCTCCAGCTGCGCAGGAGAAGACAGCGGTGAGAGGAGGCCCCGAGGGGACCTCGGGTGGGGTTGGAGGGACCTTGGAGCTCCTGGAAGGGACCTTGGAGCTCCAGGAGCTCCGTCCTCACCTGCTCTCCGGTGCTGTAGGCCAGGAGAAGGAGCAGGTCCTCCTGGCAGGTGCTTTTGAGGAAGTGCTGGGTCCCCTCGGGGAAGAAGACGACGTCCCCGACGTCCACGTTGAAGTCGGAGGCTCCTTGGGGCACCACGAGCCCGGCCTGAGGAGAAGACGAGGGGTCCGAGGCCACCAAAGGTCCTCCTAGAAGCTGGAGGAGATGGTGGGAGAAGGTTCCGGGGTGGGGGGGACACGTACCTGCCCGCAGCCGCTAACGACGTAGCCCAGCTCGTTAGCGTTGGGGTGGAAGTGGGGGTGGCCCAAGGAGTTGGTGGAGAGGCGAAGGGCGGCCAGGGTCAAGGTGTCCTCGTGCTGAGGAGAAGGAGACACGGAGAGGAGGGAGCTTGGAGCTCCTGGAAGGGGTTGGAGGGATCTTGGAGCTCCTGGAAGGAACCTTGGAGCTCCTGGAAGGGACCTTGGAGGGACCTTGGAGCTTCTGGAAGGGGGTCAGAGGGACCTTGGAGCTCCTGGAAGGGACCTTGGAGGGACCTTGGAGCTCCTGGAAGGGGGT
Source organism: Phaenicophaeus curvirostris (assembly GCF_032191515.1). Taxonomy (NCBI): domain Eukaryota; kingdom Metazoa; phylum Chordata; class Aves; order Cuculiformes; family Cuculidae; genus Phaenicophaeus; species Phaenicophaeus curvirostris. The sequence continues at coordinate 75,865,300 of NC_091431.1, forward strand.
CAGAGGGACCTTGGAGCTCCTGGAAGGGACCTTGGAGCTCCTGGAAGGGACCTTGGAGCTCCTGGAATGGGTTCAAAGGGACCTTGGAGCTCCTGGAAGGGGTTGGAGGGACCTTGGAGGCCTTGGAAGGGACCTTGGAGCTCCTGGAAGGGGTTGGAGGGACCTTGGAGGCCTTGGAAGGGACCTTGGAGCTCCTGGAAGGGGTTGGAGGGACCTTGGAGCTCCTGGAAGGGACCTTGGAGGGACCTTGGAGCTCCTGGAATAGGTTCAAAGGGACCTTGGAGCTCCTGGAAGGGCCCTTGGAGCTCCTGGACTCCTGGCTTGGCTTGAAGGTTCCTCCAAGGCCCCCGAGCTCCATCCAAGCTCCATCGATGAGAAGATCCCAGCGGAAGGTCCCACCTGGTTCAAGGACTGGCTGAAGATCTTCTCCAGGCCACTGAGGCCGCTGGGGTCTCTGCGGTATCGAGCCCACTGGAAGGAGCCTCCTGGGAATGGAAAGGTGGCCGAGCCTAGAAGAAAAGGCCCCCAGGTGACCAACTTGGACCTCTCGGACCTTCTGCGAGGCGAGGGCTTCACGTTCTGGAGCCAAAACGCGGAGAACGATGGAGAAAAAAACCTTGGAGAACCTCGATTTGGGGCTCCACCAGCCCAGGAACCTCTGAGGAACCTCAAGTTGTGGCTCCACCAGCCCAGGAACCTCTGAGGAACCTCGATTTGGTGGCCCCAAGCCCTGCAGGTCCCTCTGGAGAAGCTGGGTGGTCACCTCGGAGGTCGTAGAAGAACCTCCAGACGAGGTGGGCTGGAGCTTGGCCGTAGGTCACGTTGTGGAGCAGCTCCTCGAGGTTGGCCGGGAGGTTCAGGGCTTGGGCCTCTCGGGGCTTCTTGAAGGTGCGGATGAAGTTGACACCACCTCGAGGCTGAAGGAGAGAGAGAAAAGTTGAGGAAACATCTACCAGGGCTTCATCCAGCCCATCCCAGCACCTCCTGGTGGCCACAGGGGGGACAGCTGGAAGCTCTGAGGGCACCTTGGAACCTTCTCCGAGGCCTCAGACCCTCTCCAGGAGCCTCTTTCCTCCTCGAAGCTGCTCTGAGGTCCCTCTAGAACCTTCTCCGAGGCCTCAGACCTTCTCCAGGAGCCTCTTTCCTTCTAGAAGCTGCTCTGAGGTCCCTCTAGAACCTTCTCCGAGGCCTCAGACCCTCTCCAGGAGCCTCTTTCCTCCTCGAAGCTGCTCTGAGGTCCCTCTAGAACCTTCTCCGAGGCCTCAGACCTTCTCAGGAGCCTCTTTCCTTCTAGAAGCTGCTCTGAGGTCCCTCTAGAACCTTCTCTGAGGCCTCAGACCCTCTCCAGGAGCCTCTTTCCTCCTCGAAGCTGCTCTGAGGTCCCTCTAGAACCTTCTCCAAGGCCTCAGACCTTCTCCAGGAGCCTCTTTCCTCCTCGAAGCTGCTCTGAGGTCCTTCTAGAACCTTCTCTGAGGCCTCAGACCCTCTCCAGGAGCCTCTTTCCTCCTCGAAGCTGCTCTGAGGTCCCTCTAGAACCTTCTCCAAGGCCTCAGACCTTCTCAGGAGCCTCTTTCCTTCTAGAAGCTGCTCTGAGGTCCCTCTAGAACCTTCTCCGAGGCCTCAGACCCTCTCCAGGAGCCTCTTTCCTCCTCGAAGCTGCCCTGAGGTCCCTCTAGAACCTTCTCCGAGGCCTCAGACCCTCTCCAGGAGCCTCTTTCCTCCTCGAAGCTGCTCTGAGGTCCCTCTAGAACCTTCTCCAAGGCCTCAGACCTTCTCCAGGAGCCTCTTTCCTCCTCGAAGCTGCTCTGAGGTCCCTCTAGAACCTTCTCCAAGGCCTCAGACCTTCTCCAGGAGCCTCTTTCCTCCTCGAAGCTGCTCTGAGGTCCCTCTAGAACCTTCTCCGAGGCCTCAGACCCTCTCCAGGAGCCTCTTTCCTTCTAGAAGCTGCTCTGAGGTCCCTCTAGAACCTTCTCCGAGGCCTCAGACCCTCTTCAGGAGCCTCTTTCCTCCTCGAAGCTGCTCTGAGGTCCCTCTAGAACCTTCTCCGAGGCCTCAGACCCTCTCCAGGAGCCTCTTTCCTCCTCGAAGCTGCTCTGAGGTCCCTCTAGAACCTTCTCCGAGGCCTCAGACCCTCTCCAGGAGCCTCTTTCCTTCTAGAAGCTGCTCTGAGGTCCCTCTAGAACCTTCTCCAAGGCCTCAGACCTTCTCCAGGAGCCTCTTTCCTTCTAGAAGCTGCTTTGAGGTCCCTCTAGAACCTTCTCCAAGACCTCAGACCCTCTCCAGGAGCCTCTTTCCTCCTAGAAGCTGCTCTGAGGTCCCTCTAGAACCTTCTCCGAGGCCTCAGACCTTCTCCAGGAGCCTCTTCCCACACTAGAAGCTGCTCCAAGGTCTCCTTGGAACCTTCTCCATGGATTTTCTCCACCAGCTTCAGCTCCGAGGTCTCCAGAAGGGGACCTAGAAGCCAAGAAGAACCTTGCAACCCCCCCCAGATGGAGGTGGAGAAACCCAAGAAGTGGAGATGCCACCAGATTGACCTTCAAAGCTCGAGCCACGACGTCTTCTGGGGTGGAGAAGAAGACCTCGTCCAGCTCCAGGGTCTCCAGCTCCTCGTGGGTGGAGAAGAAGAGCAGGAAGAGACAATCCTGGGCTCCGACGTTCTTGATCCAGTGGACGGAGTTGCGAGGGAAGAAGACCACCTGGCCGGCCGAGACGTTGAAGGTGGCGACCTCGGCGTCCGCGGAGATGACCCCCACCCAGGCCGAGCCCTGGGGGACGAAGAGGACTTGGAGCTCCTGGGAGGGACCTTGGAGCTCCTGGAAAGGGTTTGGAGGGAGCTTGGAGCTGCTGGAAGGGGCTGGAGGGACCTTGGAGCTCCTGGAAGGGACCTTGGAGCTCCTGGAAGGGGCTGGAGGGACCTTGGAGCTCCTGGAAGGGACCTTGGAGGGACCTTGGAGCTCCTGGAAGGGACCTTGGAGGGACCTTGGAGCTCCTGGAAGGGACCTTGGAGGGACCTCGGAGCTCCTGGAAGGGACCTTGGAGGGACCTCGGAGCTCCTGGGAAGGGTTTGGAGGGACCTTGGAGCTCCTGGAAGGGGCTGGAGGGACCTTGGAGCTCCTGGAATGGACCTTGGAGGGACCTTGGAGTTCCTGGAAGGGACCTTGGAGCTCCTGGAATGGGGTTGGAGGGACCTTGGAGCTCCTGGAAGGGGTTGGAGGAACCTTGGAGGTCTTAGAATGGACCTTGGAGCTCTTAGAATGGACCTTGGAGTGACCTTGGAGCTCCTGGAAGGGACCTTGGAGGGACCTTGGAGCTCCTGAAGGGGCTGGAGGGACCTTGGAGCTCCTGGAAGGGACCTTGGAGCTCCTGGAAGGGACCTTGGAGGGACCTTGGAGCTCCTGGAAGGGACCTTGGAGCTCCTGGAATGGATTGGAGGGACCTTGGAGCTCCTGGAATGGACCTTGGAGGGTCCTTGGAGCTCTTGGAAGGGACCTTGGAGCTCCTGGAAGGGACCTTGGAGCTCCTGGAAGGGACCTTGGAGCTCCTGGAAGGGGTTCAAAGGGACCTTGGAGCTCCTGGAAAGGGTTGAAGGCCCTTCAAGCTCCTGGAAAGCTGGACCAAGTTGGCTTTGAGGCCCCTCCAAGCCCCCCAGGAGGCCTCGGGGAGGTCCCAGAAGCTTCCAGAAGCTCCGGGACGGGGGGTCGGGAGCCACCTGGAGAAGGTAACCGTGCTCGTTGGCGTTGAGGTGCCAGTGGGGACCTCGGAGACCTCGGCTCGGGATCTTCAGGGTGGCCAAGGTCATCTTGGAGCGGTGGAGGTGGAGGCTCCGGCCGAAGAGCAGCTCCTGGTGGCTCCCGTAGGCCCCCGGGTCCTTCCGGAAACGAGCCCAGCGCATCTCGCCACCCGGGTAGAGGTGGACCTGGGGGGGGACACGGAGAAAGGGACCTCCTGGAGCTCCTGGAAGGGGTTGGAGGGAGCTTGGAGCTCCTGGAAGGGACCTTGGAGGGACCTTGGAGCTCCTGGAAGGGACCTTGGAGCTCCTGGAATGGGATTGAAGGGACCTTGGAGCTCCTGGAAGGGACCTTGGAGCTCCTGGAATGGGTTGAAAGGGACCTTGGAGCTCCTGGAAGGGACCTTGGAGCTCCTGGAATGGGTTCAAAGGGACCTTGGAGCTCCTGGAAGGGACCTTGGAGCTCCTGGAAGGGACCTTGGAGCTCCTGGAAGGGACCTTGGAGCTCCTGGAATGGGGTCAGAGGAACTTGGAGCTCCTGGAAGGGACCTTGGAGCTCCTGGAAGGGGTTGGAGGGACCTTGGAGCTCCTGGAAGGGACCTTGGAGCTCCTGGAATGGGATCAAAGGGACCTTGGAGCTCCTGGAATGGGATCAAAGGGACCTTGGAGCTCCTGGAATGGGATCAAAGGGACCTTGGAGCTCCTGGAAGGGACCTTGGAGAGACCTTGGAGCTCCTGGAAGGGGTTCAAAGGGATCTTGGAGCTCCTAGATTGGGTTGGAGGGACCTTGGAGCTCCTGGAAGGGACCTTGGAGCTCCTGGAATGGGATCAAAGGGACCTTGGAGCTCCTGGAAGGGACCTTGGAGGGACCTTGGAGCTCCTGGAAGGGACCTTGGAGCTCCTGGAATGGGATCAAAGGGACCTTGGAGCTCCTGGGAGGGACCTTGGAGCTCCTGGAAGGGACCTTGCCTCCCATCTCCAAGGTCTTCTCCAAGCGCGCTCACCTTGGAGCTCCTGAGATGGTTCAGGAACTGGAACTTGGCCTCCAGGCTCTTTTCTTCTGGCCCTGGAGAAGGTGGAAGCTCCTTCGGAAGGTCCATCCCTCTCCTGGAGGTGGGACCCGAGCCGCCGTAGACCAAGGAGAGACCCAAGACCCCCAGAGCCGTGCTGAGGAGCCCGGCCAGGAGACACACCAAGAAGACCTTCAGCAGGGACCACGAGGGCTTCAGGACCTGAGAAGAACCCCGAGGAACCTCACGAGAAGCTTCCAACCCCCCTCGGAGGCCCCTCCAGCCACCAGCTTCGAGGTCCCACCACCCTTTCCATCAACCTGAAGGTCCCACCACCCCTTCCATCAACCTGGAGGTCCCACCACCCCCTTCCACGACCTCCAAGGTGCCTCCAACCCGCGATTCCAGGAGCTTGGAGGCCCTTCCCAGCGTCTTCTAGAAGACGAAAGGACCTTCACCTCCTTCTTCAGCTCCTCCGAAGAACCTCGGAAGGTCTCTCCGTGCATCTCGAAGGCTTCGTTGTCCATCCAGGAGGCGGCAAGGACCTTCCTGGAGGAGAAGAGGAGGAGGACGACGAGAAGAAAGAGGAGGAGAAGGTTCTTTGAGATGTTTTCTTGCTCCAGGAGCCCAAGGAAGTGACTCATCTCCTGGCCCACCGTGACGCAACCCAAGAAAAAGGCCTCCCTGAAGCAAGAAGGTCCCCGTGGAGCCACAAGGTCCCACCCCACCCTCCAGCTGAGTCCGTCGTCCCGGTTGCGTCACCTCCAGCCACCGGAAAACAGGGTTTGAGGCCTCCAGGGCTTCGGTTTCTCAAGGACTTTGGTTTCTCGAGGGCTTCGGGGCCTCCTCAAGCTCCTTGGAGCCTCCTCAAGCTCCTTGGATCCTCTTCAAGTTCTTTCTTTGGTCCCTCAAGCTCCTTGGAGGTTCCTCTAGCTCTTTGTTTGGTCCCTCAAGCTCTTTGGTTCCTCCTCAAGCTCTTTGTTTGGTCCCTCAAGCTCTTTGGTTCCTCCTCAAGCTCTTTGTTTGGTCCCTCGAGCTCTTTGGATCCTCCTCGAGCTCCTTGGAGCCTCCTCGAGCTCTTTCTTTGGTCCCTCAAGCTCTTTGGAGCCTCCTCAAGCTCCTTGGAGCCTCCTCAAGGTCTTTGTTTGGTCCCTCAAGCTCTTTGGTTCCTCCTTGAGCTCTTTGGAGCCTCCTTGAGCTCCTTGGATTGTCCTCGAGCTCCTTGGATTGTCCTTGAGCTCTTTCTTTGGTCCCTCAAGCTCCTTGGAGCCTCCTCGAGCTCTTTCTTTGGTCCCTCAAGCTCTTTGGATCCTCCTCAAGCTCTTTGGGGCCTCCTCGAGCTCCTTGGAGCCTCCTCAAGCTCCTTGGAGCCTCCTCAAGCTCTTTCTTTGGTCCCTCAAGCTCCTTGGAGCCTCCTTGAGCTCTTTCTTTGGTCCCTCAAGCTCCTTGGAGCCTCCTCGAGCTCTTTGGATCCTCCTCGAGCTCCTTGGATTGTCCTCGAGCTCCTTGGAGCCTCCTCAAGCTCTTTCTTTGGTCCCTCAAGCTCTTTGGAGCCCCCTCAAGCTCTTTGGATCCTCCTCAAGCTCCTTGGAGCCTCCTCAAGCTCCTTGGAGCCTCCTCAAGCTCCTTGGAGCCTCCTCAAGCTCTTTCTTTGGTCCCTCGAGCTCTTTGGATCCTCCTCAATCTCCTTGGAGCCTCCTCGAGCTCTTTCTTTGGTCCCTCAAGCTCCTTGGACCCTCCTCGAGCTCCTTGGAGCCTCCTCAAGCTCTTCAGTTCCTCCTCAAGCTCTTTCTTTGGTCCCTCAAGCTCCTTGGACCCTCCTCGAGCTCCTTGGAGCCTCCTCAAGCTCTTCAGTTCCTCCTCAAGCTCTTTCTTTGGTCCCTCAAGCTCCTTGGAGCCTCCTCAAGCTCTTTCTTTGGTCCCTCAAGCTCCTTGGACCCTCCTCGAGCTCCTTGGAGCCTCCTCAAGCTCTTCAGTTCCTCCTCAAGCTCTTTCTTTGGTCCCTCAAGCTCTTTGGAGCCTCCTCAAGGCTCTTTGGTTCCTCCTCGAGCTCCTCGGAGCCTCCTGAGCTTCTTCCTTCATCCAGAAGGTTCCTCCACCTCAAGCTGCTCCACACGTCCAGGATCTAGAAGGTTCCTCCACCCCAAACCCCTCCAGGACCTCCAAGGTCCCTCAAGACCCGACCCAGCCCATCAATCCGTGATCCAGAAGGTCCTTCCAGCTCAAGCGGCTCCATCAACCCAGGATCTAGAAGGAGCCCCCTGAGGTCCCTCAAACCCTGGTTCTCCTCCTCCTCCTAATAAAAAGTCGTTAACGAGCTCTATCATTGCCTTCTCAATGAGATCTAATTAATCCAGGAGCCTCCGTTCCGAGGTTTAGGAGCCACCGACTCAAAGCTAAGAGCTCCAAAGGGTCTTTTTGGGGTCAGAAGGGACCTCAAAGCCCGTCTAGATCCACCTAGATGGTCGCTCCGTCCGCGACGGAAGGTTCCGGGACTCCAGGTTCGCTCACCAAGGCCCTTGGAGGCATCTCCCAGGGCTTTTCGGCTCCGGTTCTCCAAGCAGTGGAAGATTCTTGAGCGGAATCATCTCCTTCTGAGCTTCTGAGGGCCGGGAGGTCTCCTACAGAGCCCAGAAGAACCTCAGGGAGGTCCTCAAACTCGTCTTTCTCCAGGTCCAACGAGCTCGGGGCCCTCAACCAGGAGGCCTGGAGTGAAGAAGCCACCGAGGAAGCGCTTGGGGCCTTTCCTGGAGGTCACAGAAGCTTCCGACTCCGGGAATGAGGTTCTTGAGGCCTTGGTGGCATCTCAAGCGGCTTCTGGAAGGAGAAGCTGGAGGAACAAGAGAACAGCTGCATAGACCCCCCATAGCCAGGACTACAGCTCCCATCATGCCCCGCGGCCCCATAGACCCCCCCATAGCCAGAACTACAGCTCCCATCATGCCCCGCGGCTGCATAGACCCCCCCATAGCCAGAACTACAGCTCCCATCATGCCCCGCGGCCCCATAGACCCCCCCATAGCCAGAACTACAGCTCCCATCATGCCCCGCGGCTGCATAGACCCCCCCATAGCCAGAACTACAGCTCCCATCATGCCCCGCGGCCCCATAGACCCCCCCATAGCCAGAACTACAGCTCCCATCATGCCCCGCGGCTGCATAGACCCCCCCCATAGCCAGAACTACAGCTCCCATCATGCCCCGCGGCCCCATAGACCCCCCCCATAGCCAGAACTACAGCTCCCATCATGCCCCGCGGCTGCATAGACCCCCCATAGCCAGAACTACAGCTCCCATCATGCCCCGCGGCCCCATAGACCCCCCCATAGCCAGAACTACAGCTCCCATCATGCCCCGCGGCTCCATAGACCCCCCCCATAGCCAGAACTACAGCTCCCATCATGCCCCGCGGCTACATAGACCCCCCCCATAGCCAGGACTACAGCTCCCATCATGCCCCGCGGCCCCATAGACCCCCCATAGCCAGAACTACAGCTCCCATCATGCCCCGCGGCCCCATAGACCCCCCATAGCCAGAACTACAGCTCCCATCATGCCCCGCGGCCCCATAGACCCCCCCATAGCCAGAACTACAGCTCCCATCATGCCCCGCGGCCGCATAGACCCCCCATAGCCAGAACTACAGCTCCCATCATGCCCCGCGGCCCCATAGACCCCCACCCATAGCCAGAACTACAGCTCCCATCATGCCCCGCGGCCCCATAGACCCCCCCCATAGCCAGAACTACAGCTCCCATCATGCCCCGCGGCTGCATAAACCCCCCCATAGCCAGAACTACATCTCCCATCATGCCCCGCGGCCGCATAGAACCCCCCCATAGCCAGAACTACAGCTCCCATCATGCCCCGCGGCCCCATAGACCCCCCCATAGCCAGAACTACAGCTCCCATCATGCCCCGCGGCCCCATAGACCCCCCCCATAGCCAGAACTACAGCTCCCATCATGCCCCGCGGCCCCATAGACCCCCCAATAGCCAGAACTACAGCTCCCATCATGCCCCGCGGCCCCATAGACCCCCATAGCCAGAACTACAGCTCCCATCATGCCCCGCGGCTGCATAGACCCCCCCATAGCCAGAACTACAGCTCCCATCATGCCCCGCGGCCCCATAGACCCCCCATAGCCAGAACTACAGCTCCCATCATGCCCCGCGGCCCCATAGACCCCCACCCATAGCCAGAACTACAGCTCCCATCATGCCCCGCGGCCCCATAGACCCCCCCCATAGCCAGAACTACAGCTCCCATCATGCCCCGCGGCCCCATAGACCCCCCAATAGCCAGAACTACAGCTCCCATCATGCCCCGCGGCCCCATAGACCCCCATAGCCAGAACTACAGCTCCCATCATGCCCCGCGGCTGCATAGACCCCCCCATAGCCAGAACTACAGCTCCCATCATGCCCCGCGGCCCCATAGACCCCCCATAGCCAGAACTACAGCTCCCATCATGCCCCGCGGCCCCATAGACCCCCACCCATAGCCAGAACTACAGCTCCCATCATGCCCCGCGGCCCCATAGACCCCCACCCATAGCCAGAACTACAGCTCCAATCATGCCCCGCGGCTGCATAGACCCCCCCCATAGCCAGAACTACAGCTCCCATCATGCCCCGCGGCCGCATAGAACCCCCACATAGCCAGAACTACAGCTCCCATCATGCCCCGCGGCCCCATAGACCCCCATAGCCAGAACTACAGCTCCCATCATGCCCCGCGGCCCCATAGACCCCCCATAGCCAGAACTACAGCTCCCATCATGCCCCGCGGCCACATAGATCCCCATAGCCAGAACTACAGCTCCCATCATGCCCCGCGGCCCCATAGACCCCCATAGCCAGAACTACAGCTCCCATCATGCCCCGCGGCCGCATAGACCCCCCCATAGCCAGAACTACAGCTCCCATCATGCCCCGCGGCCCCATAGGCCCCCCCAATAGCCAGAACTACAGCTCCCATCATGCCCCGCGGCCCCATAGACCCCCCATAGCCAGAACTACAGCTCCCATCATGCCCCGCGGCCGCATAGACCCCCCCCATAGCCAGAACTACAGCTCCCATCATGCCCCGCGGCCGCATAGACCCCCATAGCCAGAACTACAGCTCCCATCATGCCCCGCGGCCCCATAGACCCCCCATAGCCAGAACTACAGCTCCCATCATGCCCCGCGGCTGCATAGACCCCCCCACCCATAGCCAGAACTACAGCTCCCATCATGCCCCGCGGCTCCCGGCGCCCTCAGGGCCCCCAGGTCAGCGCGGGGGGTTCCTCACTCCCAGAAGGACCCGGAGAAGCTCCCGGGAAGGTTCTTGTGGGCGCTGGGGTCTCCTCCGAGGAGCTCAGAGCTCGGGGTGTCCCAGGAGAAGCTCCGCGGGGCCGGCAGGGAAGGGTCCTCCACAAGGAAAAAGGGGCTCGGGGACTTGGTGGCCGCTTCGAGGGCTCCGAGAGCCGAGGGGACGAGGAGCCCAGGGCTCGGGGCTCTCTAAGAAGGAACCGAGGGTGGACTTGATGCTCCTGGTGGGCTCCTTCCCGCTCCGAACCTTCTAGAAGAGCCCATGGAGGTCGGCGACCTGGGGAGGTCCGGGAGGCGTCCGTGGAAAAGGGCCCCTGGGGACCTCCGAGGAGGTTTTCTAAGGAGAAAGGACATCGGGGACCTGAGGAGAAGGGTCTCCAGGGAAGATTCTCAAAGGAAAAGGGACATTGAGGCCCTCCCAAGGGGTTTTCTAAGGAGGCCAGAGAGCGCGGCCCCGAGAAGAAGCGCTTCCCCAGCGCCGCCCTCACAGAAAAAGGCGGGAAAGGGCGGGGGAGGGGGGTTGGAGGGCGCGAAACCGCGGGGCACGCCGGGAGTTGGAGTCCCCGGGAGGCCCTGGCGCCAGCGCCCTCCAGACTCCTATAAGGGGAGCCGGGACTACAACTCCCATCATGCCCCGCGGCGCGGCCGGAAACGGCGCTTCCCGCTTTCCCGAGCCGGGACTACAGCTCCCATCATGCCTCGCGGCCCCATAGACCTCCCCTATAGCCAGAACTACAGCTCCCATCATGCCCCGCGGCTTCCGGCGCCCTCAGGGGACTCCAGGTCAGCGCGGGGGGTTCCTCGCTCCCAGAAGGACCCGGAGAAGCTCCTGGAAGGTCCCTGTGGAGCTGGGAACCTTCTCGAAGGGCCCGTGGAGGTCGGGGTTGTCCTTAGGGAGGTCCAGGAGGTGGGTTGGGACCCACCAGGAGCCGCGAGTCCGACTCGGGACCTTCTAGAAGGTTCCTCGAGGAGGTTTCTTCAGCCCAGGTGGGACCTGAAGCCTCCAGCCTGGGGAGCTGCTTCTCCCCAACTTCATTAGGAGCTAATTAAAAGGTAGTTAAAGCCAAATGATAATTAATGCCTTAATGAAGAAGTGGGGGGGGGTAGAAGCCGTTGAGGAGGCCCCATCGTGGTCTTCACGGAGCTTCGGTTGCCGCGGAAACCGGCGCTAACAAAGGGAGGAGGCAACGAGGAGCTCGGAGGGGTTGGAGCTCAAGAAAACGAGCGCCGAAAGCTTAATTAGGTTGTTAATTAGGGTGGTTCGTTAGCAGCGATGGAGCCAGCCTGGTCAGATCCACTGGGACCTTCTTGGATCAGAAGAACCTTCTTGGACCTCTTGGACTTTCCTGGATGAGAAGAACCTTCTTGGCCCCCTAGGACCTTCCTGGATCGGCTCCATCTCCTTGTCCCCCCGGCAGGTGGCGCTCTGGGACCCTCGGCTGGAGCTTCAGCCACCCAGAGCGAGGCTCTTCCAGCTTCTTCCGATCCAGGAAAAGGTCCAGGGGGGCCGAGGAGCTTCTTCCGATCCGTGTGGATCGAGGTCGGAGGGACCTTGGAGCTCCTGGAATGGGTTTGGGAACTTAGAACTCCTGGAAGGGACCTTGGAGCTCCTGGAAGGGACCTTGGAGCTCCTGGAAGGGACCTTGGAGCTCCTGGAAGGGACCTTGGAGCTCCTGGAAGGGACCTTGGAGCTCCTGGAAGGGACCTTGGAGCTCCTGGAAGGGGTTGGGAAGGACCTTGGAGCTCCTGGAATGGGGTCAGAGAGACCTTGGAGCTCCTGGAAGGGGTTGAGAGGGACCTTGGAGCTCCTCAAAGGGGTTGAGAGGGACCTTGGAGCTCCTCAAAGGGGTTGAGAGGGATCTTGGAGCTCCTGGAAGGGAACTTGGAGCTCCTCAAAGGGGTTGAGAGGGATCTTGGAGCTCCTGGAAGGGAACTTGGAGCTCCTCAAAGGGGTTGAGAGGGATCTTGGAGCTCCTGGAAGGGAACTTGGAGCTCCTGGAAAGGGTCAGAGGGACCTTGGAGCTCCTGGAATGGGTTGGAGGCACCTTGGAGCTCCTGGAATGGACCCTGGAGCTCCTGGAAGGGACCTTGGAGGCACCTTGGAGCTCCTGGAATGGAGCTTGGAGCTCCTGGAAGGGGTGGGAGGGACCTTGGGGGCTCCTGGAATGGGTCAGAGAGACCTTGGAGCTCCTGTAAGGGACCTTGGAGCTCCTGGAAGGGACTTTGGAGCTCCTGGAAAGGGCTTGAAGGGACCTTGGAGCTCTTGGAAGGGGTCAGAGGGCCCTTGGAGCTCCTGGAATGGGTTCAAAGGGCCCTTGGAGCTCTTGGAAGGGCCCTCGGAGCTCCTGGCCTGGGTGGGAGGGTCGCCGTCCCCTCCCGCTGGGCCCCTCCGGCCCCAGGAAGTGGCCGCCGGCCGCGCCCGTACAAAATCGGCACATTTATTGCTACAGACGGAGATGGACACGACGGCACCGAGGGCGACGGGCCACCCGCCGGCCCCACGAGGCCCCCGAAGGTCCCAGGAGGCCCCGGGGGGCCCCTCGGCCGACACGCTACGACACCAACCCCAGAACACGAGGGACGCTCCCCACGCCGGAGCCTTTTCCTCCTTTGTTTTCTCCTTTTATGGCCCTCGGCCTCCTTTTTTCCTCCTTTTTCCCCCTTTCCCGCCTTTTCCCCTCCATTTCCTGCCTTTTCCCCTCCATTTCCCGCCTTTTCCCCTCCATTTCCCGCCTTCTTCCCCTCCTTTTCTTCCCTTTTCCTCCTTTTCTTCCCCCTTTTCCTCCTTTTTTCCCAATTATTTCCCCCTTTTTCCAATTTTTCCATTTCTCCTTTTCCCCAATTTTCCCTTTTTTCCAATTTTTCCCCCATTTCTCCTTTTTCCCTCAATTTCCTGATTTTTCCCCATTTATTTTTCCCCCTTTTTCCCCCGATTTATTTCCCCCCTTTTCCCAATTTATTTTTCCCCTTTTTCCCAGTTTTCCCCTTTTCCCAGTTTTTCTCCTTTACAAATTTTTCTCCCTTTTACAATTTTTTCCCAATTATTTTGCCTTTTTCCCCAATTATTTTCCCTTTTTCCCAATTCATCCAATTATCTTTTTTCCAATTTTCCAATTATTTCCCTTTTTTCCAATTATTTCCCTTTTTCCCCCTTTTTCCCAATTTTTTCCCCCTTTTTCCCAATTTTTTTCCAATTTTCCTCAGTTTCTCCTTTTTTCTTGATTTTCCCCCAATTTTCCCCTTCCAATTTTCCCTCATTTCCTTTTTTTCCAATTTTCTTCCCCTTTTTTCCAATTTCCCCCTTTTCCCCAATTTTTCCCATTTTCCCCAATTATTTTCCTTTTTTTCCTTTTCTCCTTTTTTCCAGTTTTTCCATTTTCCCTTTTTTCCTCAATTTCCCAATTCTTCCCCCATTTCCCATTTTCCCTCATTTTCCCCCTTTTTCCTTTTCCCCCTTTTTCCCCAATTTTTTCCCCCTTTTCCCAATTTTCCCCATTTCTTTCCCTTTTTTCCAATTTCTTTCACTTTTTCCAATTTTTCCATTTCTCCTTTTTCCTCAATTTTCCCCTTTTTCCCCCATTTTCCCTTTTTTCCAATTTTCCCTCATTTCCTTTTTTCCATTTTTCTTCCCTTTTTCCATTTTTCTTCCATTTTTCCAATTATTCCCCCTTTCTCCCCATTATTTTCCCTTTTTTCCAATTTTTCCATTTTCCATTTTTTCCTCAATTTTCCAATTTTACCCCATTTTTTTCCAGCTTCCCCTCATTTTCCCCCAATTTTCCCTTTTTTCTTTTTTCCCAGTTTTCCCTCATTTTCCCTCATTTTCCTTTTTTCCCCAATTCTCCCTTTTTTCCTCAATTTCCCAATTTTTCTCCAATTCTCCCTTTTTTCCCCTTTTTTCCCAATTTCCCCTTTTTTCCCAATTTCCCCTTTTTTCCCAATTTCCCCATTTTCCCTTTTTTCCTCAATTTTCTCCCTTTTTTCCCTCATTTTCCCTCATTTTCCTTTTTTTCCCAATTTTCCCTTTTTTCTCCAGTTTTCCTTTTCCCCCCAATTCTCCCTTTTCTCTCTTTTTTCTCCAATTTTCCCTTTTTCCCAATTTTCCCTTTTTTCCTCAATTTCCCAATTTTTCTCCAATTCTCCCAATTTTCCCCTTTTTTCCCCAACTTCCCCCTTTTTCCCCAATTTCCCCTTTTGTTTTCCTTTTTTTCTCCAATTTTTCCCAATTTTTCTCCAATTTTTCCCAATTTTTCTCCAATTTTTCCCAATTTTTCTCCAATTTTTCCCTTTTTCTCCAATTTTCCCTTTTTCCCCCAATTTTCCCTTTTTTTTCCTCATTTTCTCTTTCTTTCCAATTTTCCCTTTTTTCCCTCATTTTCCCCAATTTTCCCAATTTTCCCTTTTTTCCCAATTTTCCCTTTTTCTTCCAATTTTCCCTTTTTTCCCCATTTTCCCTTTTTCCCTCATTTTCCCTTTTATTTTGGGGCCAAACCTCACCATTTCTCCCTTTCCCCCCCAGCCCCCAAGGGGCTTTTTCCCCTTTTCCCCCCTCTGGGTCTTCTCCGACCTCCGGAACCTCCACAAGCTCCAACTCCAACTTCCAGCCGAGGCCACGAGGTCCCCTTGGAGCCTCCCAGAAGCTCCAAAGCCCCTTGAGGGCCACGTGCTCCTGGGGTCCCACCACGCCAACCTTCTCCTTCCCCTCCACCTTCCTCCTCCTCCTCCTCGTGGAGCTTCTCCTCGCGTCCCAGGAAGGTCCCCGAGGACCTCCAGGCTCGTCCCACCCCACCCCGAGGAGCTCCAGAGCCTCGAATCCGTCCCCAGAAGGAGCCGGACACCGAGACCAGGAGAGCAGGAGATGAGGATCCAGCAGAAAAGGTCAGGAGGGAACTTCTCGAGCTTCTCCAAGCGAGGCCCCTGGAGACACGGAGGGTTTGGTGGGTCCAGATGGAGACGTGGAGGGCGATGGGGAGAGTCTCCACTCTTCTCTGCGTCAAGAGCCTCTGGAGGAGCCTCTGCAACATCTTCCTCCTGGAAGGACCTTCTTGAGGAGCCTATTGAACAACCTCTTGAAGCTCCTGAAGAGCCTCTTGAGGAGCTCTTGAAGAAGCTCTTGAGGGGCCCCTTGAAGCAGCTCCTGAAGAGCCTCTTGAGGAGCCTCTTGAGAAGCTCTTGAGCCTCTTGAGAAGCTCTTGAAGAAGCTCTTGAAGAAGCTCTGAGGAGCCTCTTGAAGAGCCTCTTGAGGAGCCTCTTGAAGAAGCTCTTGAGGAGCTATTGAAGAAGCTCCTGAAGAGCCTCTTGAAGAAGCTCTTGAGGAACCTCTTGGGGAACCTCTTGAGAAGCCTCTTGAAGAAGCTCTTGAGGAGCCTCTTGAGGAGCTTCTTGAAGAAGCTCCAAGGAGCCTCTTGAGGAGCCTCTTGAGAAACGTCCTGAGGAACCTCTTGAGGAACCTCTTGAAGAAGCTCTTGAAGAAGCTCTTGAGGAGCCTCTTGAGGAGCCTCTTGAGGAGCCTCTTGAGGAGCCTCTTGAGGAGCCTCTTGAGGAACCTCTGAGGAGGCTCTTGAAGAAGCTCTTGAAGAAGCTCTTGAGGAGCCTCTTGAGGAGCTTCTTGAAGAAGCTCCAAGGAGCCTCTTGAGGAGCCTCTTGAGAAACGTCCTGAGGAACCTCTTGAAGAGCCTCTTGAGGAACCTCTTGAGGAGCTTCTTCAAGAGCCTCCTGAGGAGCCTCCTGAGGAACCTCTTGAGGAGCTTCTTGAAGAGCCTCTTGAAGAAGCTCTGAGGAACCTCTTGAGGAACTTCTTAAGGAGCCTCTTGAGGAACCTCCTGAAGAGCCTCTTGAGGAACCTCCTGAAGAGCCTCTTGAGGAACCTCCTGAAGAGCCTCTTGAGGAACCTCCTGAAGAGCCTCTTGAGGAACCTCTTGAGGAACCTCTTGAGGAACCTCTTGAGGAACCTCTTGAGGAACCTCTTGAAGAGCCTCTTGAAGAGCCTCTTGAAGAGCCTCCTGAAGAGCTTCTTGAGGAGCCTCTTGAGGAGCCTCTTGAGGAACCTCTTGAGGAGCTTCTCGAGTGCCTCCAAAGGGCCTCTCAGCTGCTTTCCCCCCCCGTGGCCTCGTCCGCAGCCCCCGCAGGCCCCTGAAGCTCCGATCCCACCACGTTCCCGTCTCCCCAGTCGCCCTCGTCCCCTCCAGGAGCCCAGAAGGTCCCCGCGGCTCCTCCCAGGAAGCCCCGGAGACCTTTCCTCGCGGCTTTCAGGTGGGAAGGAGCTGGTGGAGAAGGTCCAGGTGGCCACCGTGAGCTCCTGGCATCGAGTCCAATCCAAAGGTCACTTGGTCTTCTCCCTGGAGAAAGTGCAACTTGAAGGACCTTCTAAGGCTTTGGGGGGGGGGGGTTGAGGAGCAGGAGAAGACGATGAGATGTTTCCTCAAGCCGAGAGGCCACCAGCTGCTTCTTCTTCTTCTCCTTCTTCTCCACGAAGTCCTCGTTAGGAAGGCACAACGGTTAACGACTCTCGCGGCTCGTGAAGGTCCCAGCCAGAAGCAGCGACGTGGAGAAGCCAAGGAGGAGTGGGACGTCCCACCAGGAGAAGCCACCCAGGCGGGTTTCCTTCCTCCACGAGGTTCCAGTCGAGGAGAAACATCTCAAGAACCTCCCAGGTCCACGCTGGAGGCATCTCCGGTGGCTTCGGGCGGGGCCCGAGGGCTCCAAGGAGCTGGGAAGCGGTGGCCGAGAAGACTCGGGGGCGGAAGGAGAGGCCGGAAGTCACTAGGTTTCTCATATAGCTTTATATATAGATTTATATAGATTTCTGATAGGTCTCTAAGGTCCAACGGGTCCTTGGAACCTCCAGGAGGGCTGGTGGTGGGCGCCGAAGAGGACGGGGAGGCGGTCCAAGCGGCCTCGGCTGCTCCCCGCGACGAGGGCCTCGAGGAACCTCAAGGAACCGGTGAGGAACCTCAAGGAACCGGTGAGGAACCTCAAGGAACCGGTGAGGAACCTCAAGAAATCTCTGAGGAACCTCAAGGAATCTCTGAGGAACCTCAAGGAACCGCTGAGGAACCTCAAGGAACATCTAAGGAACCTCTGAGGAACCTCGAGGAACATCTAAGGAGCCTCAAGGAACGTCTGAGGAACCTCAAGGAACCAGTAAGGAACCTCGAGGAACGTCTGAGGAACCTCAAGGAACCGCTGAGGAACCTCAAGGAACCGCTGAGGAACCTCAAGGAACCTCGAGGAACGTCTGAGGAACCTCAAGGAACAGGTGAGGAACCTCGAGGAACCTCTGAAGAACCTCAAGGAACTTCTTGAGGAACCTCTTGAAGAGCCTCCAAGAAGCCTCTTGAGGAGCCTCTTGAGGAACCTTCTAAGGAGCCTCAAGAACCTCTCAAAGAGCCTCTTCAAGAGCTTCTTGAGGAGCTTCTTGAGGAACCTCTGAGAAACCTTTTGAGGAGCCTCTTGAAGAACTTCAAGAAACCTCGTGAGAAACCTCTGAGGAGCCTCTTAAGGAACCTCTTGAGGAGCCTCTTCGAGAACCTCCTGAGGAACTTCCTGAGGAGCCTCTTGAAGAGCCTCTCAAGGAGCCTCTTGAGGAAGCTCCCAAGAAACCTCTTGAGGAGCTTCTTCAAGAACCTCTTGAAGAAACCTCTTCAAGAACCTTTGAGGAACCCCTCGAGGAACTTTCTGAGGAGC
The DNA here is from genome assembly GCF_032191515.1 of Phaenicophaeus curvirostris. NCBI lineage: Eukaryota > Metazoa > Chordata > Aves > Cuculiformes > Cuculidae > Phaenicophaeus > Phaenicophaeus curvirostris. The sequence continues at coordinate 75,883,039 of NC_091431.1, forward strand.
CTCTCGAGGAGCCTCTTGAAGAACCTTTGAGGAGCTTTTTGAGGAGCCTCTTGAGGAACCTCTCAAGAAACCTCTCGAGGAACCTTTGAGGAACCTTTCAAGGAACCTCCTGAAGAACCTTTGAGGAGCCTCTTGAAGAACCTTTGAGGAGCCTCTTGAAGAACCTTTGAGGAACCTTTGAGGAGCCTCTTCAAGAACCTTTGAGGATCCTCTTGAAGAACCTTTGAGGAACCTTTCAAGGAACCTCTCGAAGAACCTTCAAGGAACCTCTTGAAGAACCTTCAAGGAACCTCTCGAAGAACCTTTAAGGAACCTCTTGGGAACCTTTGAGGAACCTCTTGAAGAACCTTTGAGGAACCTCTTGAAGAACCTTTGAGGAACCTCTTGAAGAACCTCTTAGGAACCTTTTAAGGAACCTTTGAGGAACCTTTTAAGGAACCTTTGAGGAACCTTTTGAGGACCCTCTTAGGAACCTTTGAGGACCCTCTTGAAGACCCTCTCGAGGAACCTCTTCAAGAACCTTTGAAGAACCATTAAGGAACCTTTTGAGGACCCTCTTGAAGAACCTTTGAGGAACCTCTTGAAGACCCTCTCGAAGAACCTTTGAGGAACCTTTTAAGGAACCTCTTGAAGACCCTCTTGAAGAACCTTCCAGGAAGTTTCTGAGGCCCCTCTTGAAGCCCCTTGGTGGAGCCTCCTCCCAGGTCCCTTCGGGCCCTTCCAGGTGCTTCTCGCACCTGGGACGAAGTTTCCAGTTCGAGCTCCAGATTTTTTCCTCGTTTCTTCTCGTTTTCACCCCACCCCAAAAAAAAAAAACCACCCCAAACCCCAGAAGAAGCAGAAGAAGAAGAAGAAGAAGAAGAAGAAGAAGCAGAAGAAGAAGTTTTAGGCACAAAGAACTTGTCGTGGTCCCACAGTGAGGAGGTTCCCGCTCGTCCGAGTCTCTTCGAGGTCCACGGGGGCGTCTGGGGGGGGTGGGGGAGGGGTGGGGTGGGGGGGAGGACAACTGGGACTCGTCTTCTCTCACCAAACTCCACAAGAACTCGAGGTGGGGGGAGGGGGGAGGAGGAGGAGGAGGAGAAGGACCTCGGTGGGATCGGCTGGAGATGCTTCAGCTCGGAAGGACCGCGGCTCGCCGGCTCCGGGTGGAGAGAAACGGAGACATGGACCTGCGGGAGAAGGAGGAGAAGGTCAAGGAGGGTGGAGAAGAGCTCAAAGAGCTTCTCCTCAATGTTCTGGGCTCCACCAAGAGCTTCTCCTCAATGTTCTGGGCTCCACCAGGAGCTCCAGGAGCTTCTCCTCAACCTTCTGGGCTCCTCCAGGAGCTTCTCCTCAAGGTTCTGGGCTCCTCCAGGAGCTTCTACTCAACCTTCTGGGCTCCTCCAGGAGCTTCTCCTCAACCTTCTGGGCTCCTCCAGGAGCTCCAGGAGCTTCTCCTCAACCTTCTGGGCTCCTCCAGGAGCTTCTCCTCAACGTTCTGGGCTCCACCAGGAGCTCCAGGAGCTTCTCCTCAACCTTCTGGGCTCCTCCAGGAGCTCCAGGACCTTCTACTCAACGTTCTGGGCTCCTCCAGGAGCTTCTACTCAACCTTCTGGGCTCCTCCAAGAGCTCCAGGAGCTTCTCCTCAACCTTCTGGGCTCCTCCAGGAGCTTCTCCTCAACCTTCTGGGCTCCTCCAAGAGCTCCAGGAGCTTCTCCTCAACGTTCTGGGCTCCTCCAGGAGCTTCTCCTCAACCTTCTGGGCTCCACCAAGAGCTTCTCCTCAACCTTCTGGGCTCCACCAAGAGCTTCTCCTCAAGGTTCTGGGCTCCTCCAGGAGCTTCTCCTCAACGTTCTGGGCTCCTCCAAGAGCTCCAGGAGCTTCTCCTCAACGTTCTGGGCTCCTCCAGGAGCTTCTCCTCAACCTTCTGGGCTCCTCCAGGAGCTCCAGGAGCTTCTCCTCAACCTTCTGGGCTCCTCCAGGAGCTTCTCCTCAACCTTCTGGGCTCCACCAAGAGCTTCTCCTCAAGGTTCTGGGCTCCTCCAGGAGCTTCAACTCAACCTTCTGGCCTCCTCCAAGAGCTCTAGGAGCTTCTCCTCAACCTTCTGGGCTCCTCCAGGAGCTTCTCCTCAACATTCTGGGCTCCACCAGGAGCTCCAGGAGCTTCTCCTCAACGTTCTGGGCTCCTCCAAGAGCTCCAGGAGCTTCTCCTCAACCTTCTGGGCTCCTCCAGGAGCTCCAGGAGCTTCTCCTCAACCTTCTGGGCTCCTCCAGGAGCTTCTCCTCAACCTTCTGGGCTCCACCAAGAGCTTCTCCTCAAGGTTCTGGGCTCCTCCAGGAGCTTCAACTCAACCTTCTGGCCTCCTCCAAGAGCTCTAGGAGCTTCTCCTCAACCTTCTGGGCTCCTCCAGGAGCTTCTCCTCAACATTCTGGGCTCCACCAGGAGCTCCAGGAGCTTCTCCTCAACGTTCTGGGCTCCTCCAAGAGCTCCAGGAGCTTCTCCTCAACGTTCTGGGCTCCTCCAGGAGCTCCAGGACCTTCTACTCAACGTTCTGGGCTCCTCCAGGAGCTTCAACTCAACCTTCTGGGCTCCTCCAAGAGCTCCAGGAGCTTCTCCTCAACCTTCTGGGCTCCTCCAGGAGCTCCAGGAGCTTCTCCTCAGCCTTCTGGGCTCCTCCAGGAGCTTCTCCTCAACCTTCTGGGCTCCTCCAGGAGCTCCAGGAGCTTCTCCTCAACGTTCTGGGCTCCTCCAGGAGCTTCAACTCAACCTTCTGGGCTCCTCCAGGAGCTCCAGGAGCTTCTCCTCAACCTTCTGGGCTCCTCCAGGAGCTTCTCCTCAACGTTCTGGGCTCCTCCAGGAGCTTCTCCTCAACGTTCTGGGCTCCACCAGGAGCTCCAGGAGCTTCTCCTCAACCTTCTGGGCTCCTCCAGGAGCTCCAGGAGCTTCTACTCAACGTTCTGGGCTCCTCCAAGAGCTCCAGGAGCTTCTCCTCAACCTTCTGGGCTCCTCCAAGAGCTCCAGGAGCTTCTCCTCAACCTTCTGGGCTCCTCCAGGAGCTTCTCCTCAACGTTCTGGGCTCCTCCAGGAGCTCCAGGAGCTTCTACTCAACGTTCTGGGCTCCTCCAAGAGCTCCAGGAGCTTCTCCTCAACCTTCTGGGCTCCTCCAGGAGCTCCAGGAGCTTCTCCTCAACCTTCTGGGCTCCTCCAGGAGCTTCTCCTCAACCTTCTGGGCTCCTCCAGGAGCTCCAGGAGCTTCTCCTCAACCTTCTGGGCTCCTCCAAGAGCTCCAGGAGCTTCTCCTCAACCTTCTGGGCTCCTCCAGGAGCTTCTCCTCAACGTTCTGGGCTCCACCAAGAGCTCCAGGAGCTTCTACTCAACGTTCTGGGCTCCTCCAAGCTCGGAGAAGACCTCCAGACCCACCTTCCTCGTCTCTTTACATCTGCCCCATGTGGTTGGAGGCGTCTCCCATGCCGGGGTGAGGTCCTCCTGCCAGGGAGAGGGGGGGAGGCTCCGAGGAGACCTTCTCTTCTTCTCTCCTCTTGAGACACGCGGCTTTCGGGTTCAGGTTTCGTTCTAGGAGACCAAAAGAACCATCATCAAGGGTGGAGAAGACCTCGAAGAAGGTCCACAGCTCCTCAACTACGGCTTGAGGAACATCTACAGGGGGGTTGGAGCAAGTTGAGGAGCTCCAGGAGCTTCTCCAGGTCCCTCAAGAGCTCCCAGAACTTCTCATCTCCAGCCCCAGGTCCCTCAAGATCCTTCTGAAGAGCTTCTCAAGACCTTCTAGAGGCCCTTCAAAGACCTTCTAAAGGCCCTTCAAAGACCTTCTAGAGGCCCACAAGCTCCACCACCATCTCCACCTCAACCTTAAAAGCTTGAACCTCCTTGAAAGCCACCAAGAAGCTTCTTAAAAGCCACCAAGAACCTTCTCATGGAGCAGGAGCTGGAGCAGAACCCGAGCTGGACTTCTCCAAACCCCCTCGAGATGTTTCTCCTCAAGTTTTTAGACCCGTGAGGTGATTTTTGACTTCTCCAACCCCCTCGAGATGTTTCTCCTGGACTTTTGAACCCCATGAAGAGCTTTTTGACTTCTCCAACCCCCTCGAGCTGTTTCTCCTCGAGTTTCTTGGACCCATGAGGAGCTTTTTGACTTCTCCAACCCCCCTCGAGATGTTTCTCCTGGATTTTTTGACCCCGTGAGGAGCTTTTTGACTTCTCCAAACCCCCTTCGAGATGTTTCTCCTTGAGTTTTTTGTCCCCATGAGGAGCTTTTTGACTTCTCCAACCCCCTGGAGATGTTTCTCCTCGAGTTTTTTGCCCCCGTGAGGAGCTTTTTGACTTCTCCAACCCCCTGGAGATGTTTCTCCTCGAGTTTTTTGTCCCCATGAGGAGCTTTTTGACTTCTCCAACCCCCCTCGAGATGTTTCTCCTCGAGTTTTTTGTCCCCATGAGGAGCTTTTTGACTTCTCCAACCCCCCCTGAGATATTTCTCCTGGACTTTTGAACCCCATGAGGAGCTTTTTGACTTCTCCAACCCCCCTCGAGATGTTTCTCCTCGAGTTTTTTGCCCCCGTGAGGAGCTTTTTGACTTCTCCAACCCCCCTCGAGATGTTTCTCCTCGAGTTTTTTGGACCCATGAGGAGCTTTTTGACTTCTCCAACCCCCCTCAAGATGTTTCTCTTTGAGTTTTTGACCCCATGAGTTGCTTTTTGACTTCTCCAACCCCCCTCGAGATATTTCTCCTGGACTTTTGAACCCATGAGGAGCTTTTTGACTTCTCCAACCCCCTCGAGATGTTTCTCCTCGAGTTTTTTGGACCCATGAGGAGCTTTTTGACTTCTCCAACCCCCTCGAGATGTTTCTCCTCGAGTTTTTTGACTCCATGAGGAGCTTTTTGACTTCTCCAACCCCCCTTGAGATGTTTCTCCTGGATTTTTTGAGCCCGTGAGGAGCTTTTTGACTTCTCCAACCCCCCTGAGATGTTTCTCCTGGCTTTTTGGACCCCGCGAGGAGCTTTTGAAGGTTGGATCGAGGTGGGCTGGGGGTGGGAGGAGCCACTGACCTCGGACCTGCTGTTCCAAGCTGAGGATGACGGCCACGGCCTGGTGGAGGATGAGGAGCTTGGTTTGGGGTTTGTCGCTCTTGAGGTGGAGCTGGACCATGCGGCCGAGCTCTTTGAAGGCCTCGTTGATGTCGCGGACGCGGAGCCTCTCCCGGGCGTTGTTGGCCATTCTCCTCTCCTTCTCCCTCTCGGCCTTCTGCTCGGGGGTCAGGTCCTCGTCATCGTTATTGCTGGAGACGAGAAGATCCCAGAGACCTTCGAACGAGGTGGAACCCCGAAACCTTCATCCGGCTCCACCTCCGAGCCACCCAGCGGGACCTCGGCAGCTTCCTCCGCTCGCTCGAGGCCTCCAAGCTCCGTCCCACGTGGCCTCCAGGGGGCCACCGGCTCCTGGAGCGCCTAGAAGCTTCTTCAAAGGGCCCCTCGGAGGTGAGTGACCCCCCGCCACGGGTCACGGCGTTGCCGGCTGGGGAAGAACCCAACGGGGACCTTCTGAAGAGCTTCTCAAGAGGTTTTGAGGGGCTTCAGAAGGTCTTCAGAAGGTCCTTAGAAGGTCTTCTTGAAAAGGTCTTCAAAAGGTCTTTAGAAGGTCTTCAAAAGGCCTTTTAAAGACCATTTAAGGACCTTTTAGAGACCTTCTAAAGCCTTTTTGAAGACCTTCTACGAGACCTTCTAAAAGACCTTCTGGAGACCTTCTATGGACCTTCTGAAGCCCTCCTGAAGACCCTGACCTTCTAGAGACCTTGTGAAGACCTTCTAAAGATCTCCTAGAGACCTTCTAAAGGCCTCCAGAAGGTCTTCTTCAGGAGATCTTCAAAAGGTCTTTAGAAGGTCTTGAAAAGGTCCTTAGAAGGTCTTCAAAAGGTCTCCCAAAGGCCTTTTAAAGACCCTCTAAGGACCTTTTAGAGACCTTCTAAGAGACCTTCTAAAAGACCTCCTAGAGACCTTCTAAAAGACCTTCTGGAGACCTTCTATGGACCTTGTGAAGCCCTCCTGAAGACCTCCAGAAGGTCTTCTTCAGGAGATCTTTAAAAGGCTTTTAGAAGGTCCTTAGAAGGTCTTGAAAAGGTCCTTAGAAGGTCTTCAAAAGGTCTTCAAAGGGCCTTTTAAAGACCCTCTAAGGACCTTTTAGAGACCTTCTAAAGCCCTTTCAAAGACCTTCTAAGAGACCTCCTAGAGACCTTCTATGGACCTTCTGAAGCCCTCCTGAAGACCTTGACCTTCTAAAGACCTTGTGAAGACCTTCTAGAGACCTTCTAAAGGCCTCCAGAAGGTCTTCTTCAGGAGATCTTTACAAGGTCTTGAAAAGGTCCTTAGAAGGTCTTCAAAAGGCCTTTTAAAGACCCTCTAAGGACCTTTTAGAGACCTTCTAAGAGACCTCCTAGAGACCTTCTAAAAGACCTCCTAGAGACCTTCTAAAAGGCCTTCTAGAGACCTTCTTTGGACCTTCTGAAGCCCTCCTGAAGACCTTGACCTTCTAAAGACCTTGTGAAGACCTTCTAGAGATCTCCTAGAGACCTTCTAAAGGCCTCCAGAAGGTCTTCTTCAGGAGATCTTTACAAGGTCTTGGAAAGGTCCTTAGAAGGTCTTCAAAAGGCCTTTTAAAGACCTTCTAAGGACCTTTTAGAGACCTTCTAAAGCCATTTTGAAGATCTAAGAGACCTCCTGAAGACCTTCTAAAAGACCTCCTAGAGACCTTCTATGGACCTTCTGAAGCCCTCCTGAAGACCTTGACCTTCTAAAGACCTTGTGAAGACCTTCTAGAGACCTTCTAAAAGACCTTGACCTTCTAAAGACCTTGTGAAGACCTTCTAGAGACCTTCTAAAAGACCTTGACCTTCTAAAGACCTTGTGAAGACCTTCTAGAGACCTTCTGAAGACCTTCCGAGGACCTCGTGGAGGCCTCCAGCCCCCAGTCTCCACCCCAGACGTCCCCCAAGCGAAGGTCCCGCCCTCGTTAGCGCCTCGTTTGCATCAATTAATCAAACGTAGGGTCCCCGCCTCCCACCACCCTCCACAGCTTCAAGCCTAGAAGGTTCCACCCTCGAGAGGTTCCACCACCTCCAAGGACGGAGAACCCGAAGCTCTTGGTGGAGGAACCGGGTCTACGAGGCCCTGGAGGTGGGATCAGCTCGTTAAGGGCTCGTTAAGCCCCTCGGAGAAGATCTCAGGGGGCTCGGAAGGATCTTCAAGGCGAGGAGGGACCTTCAAGCCCATCGAGACCCACCTCCTGCTGCAGCAGGAGCTCCACGGTGGCCTCAGGGACCTCCAGGATGGAGCAACCACCCTTAAGCTTGGAAGATCTCCCTTCCCCTGACCCTGAAGGTCCTTCCAACCTCCTCTGGAGCTCCAAGAACCCATCCCACCTCCAGAAAAACCTCCAAGTTGAGGTTCTCCTGGAGGTCCAGGAGCTCGGGGCTTCTCCGAGAGGTTCCACCCGACCAGGAGAAGACCTGGGGCTGTTCACTTCATCGAAATCCAGTGAAGGAATTAAATGAAGCGACACTCGGGTTGTCCCGTTACCTAGATCTTGACCTAGTTATGGATTTGAGCTCCTTCTTCTCCTCCTCCAGCTTCTTCTCCTCCGTGGACTTGGGCTCCTGGAGGTTCTCGTCGCCCTCGTCGTCCGATTTGATCTCCGAGCTCCCCGACGAGACGCTTTGACCTTGCAGAGCGGTGGGAAGGCCTGAAGGAGAAGACAAGGCGGCCTCGAGACGGGACCTTCAAGAGGAGGAGCTTGGAGGAACAGCAGAACGGGGCCTGCCACCCAGGCCAGGAGCTCCAAGGTCCATTCCAGGAGCTCCAAGGTCCTTCCAACCCCTTCCAGGAGCTCCAAGGTCCCTTTGAACCCTTTCCAGGAGCTTCAAGCTCCATTCCAGGAGCTCCAAGGTGCCTCCAACCCATTCCAGGAGGTCCAAGGTCCCTTCCAGGAGCTCCAAGGTCCCTCCAAGCTCCATTCCAGGAGCTCCAAGGTCCCTTCCAGGAGCTCCAAGGTCCCTTTGAACCCATTCCAGGAGCTCCAAGGTCCCTTCCAGGAGCTCCAAGGTCCCTCCAAGGTCCATTCCAGGAGCTCCAAGGTCCCTCCAACCCATTCCAGGAGGTCCAAGGTCCCTTCCAGGAGCTCCAAGGTCCCTCCAAGGTCCCTTCCAGGAGCTCCAAGGTCCCTCCAAGGTCCCTTCCAGGAGCTCCAAGGTCCCTCCAAGCTCCATTCCAGGAGCTCCAAGGTCCCTTCCAGGAGCTCCAAGGTCCCTTTGAACCCATTCCAGGAGCTCCAAGGTCCCTTCCAGGAGCTCCAAGGTCCCTTCCAGGAGCTCCAAGGTCCCTCCAAGGTCCCTTCCAGGAGCTCCAAGGTCCCTCAGACCCATTCCAGGAGCTCCAAGGTCCCTTCCAGGAGCTCCAAGGTCCCTCCAAGCTCCATTCCAGGAGCTCCAAGGTCCCTCTCAACCCATTCCAGGAGCTCCAAGCCCCATTCCAGGAGCTCCAAGGTCCCTCTCAACCCATTCCAGGAGCTCCAAGGTCCCTTCCAGGACCTCCAAGGTCTCTCCAAGGTCCCTTCCAGGAGCTACAAGGTCTCTCCAAGGTCCCTTCCAGGAGCTACAAGGTCCCTTCCAGGACCTCCAAGGTCCCTCCAAGGTCCCTTCCAGGAGCTCCAAGGTCCCTCCAAGGTCCATTCCAGGAGCTCCAAGGTCCCTCCAACCCATTCCAGGAGGTCCAAGGTCCCTTCCAGGAGCTCCAAGGTCCCTCCAAGGTCCCTTCCAGGAGCTCCAAGGTCCCTCCAACCCATTCCAGGAGCTCCAAGGTCCCTTCCAGGAGCTCCAAGGTCCCTTTGAACCCCTTCCAGGAGCTCCAAGGTCCCTTCCAGGAGCTCCAAGGTCCCTTCCAGGAGCTCCAAGGTCCCTCCAAGGTCCCTTCCAGGAGCTCCAAGGTCCCTCAGACCCATTCCAGGAGCTCCGAGGTCCCTTCCAGGAGCTCCAAGGTCCCTCCAACCCCAGTCCAGGAGCTCCAAGGTCCCTTCCAGGAGCTCCAAGGTCCCTCCAAGGTCCCTTCCAGGAGCTCCAAGGTCCCTCAGACCCACTCCAGGAGCTCCAAGGTCCCTCCGAGGTCCCTTCCAGGAGCTCCAAGGTCCCTCCGAGGTCCCTTCCAGGAGCTCCAAGGTCCCTCCGAGGTCCCTTCCAGGAGCTCCAAGGTCCCTCCAACCCACTCCAGGAGCTCCAAGGTCCCTCCGAGGTCCCTTCCAGGAGCTCCGAGGTGGAGGTGGCCTCACCTCGATAGGGGTCCTGGGGGGGGTTGAGATCGGGGGACGTGGCCGACTGGACGGGCAGCTGAGGGACCGGGACCTGGTTGGGGAGCAGCGAGTGGGTCCCACGCAGGGTGACCTCCTCCCGGTGGGCTCCGACCTGCAGGAGAAGACATGGAGAAGCTTGAAGGTGGTCAAGGTCCCTCTGGAGAACCTCGATTTGTGGATCCAACCACCCAGGAACCTCTGGAGAACCTTGATTTGTGGATCCAACCAGCTCAAGAACCTCTGGAGAACCTTGATTTGTGGCTCCAACCAGCCCAGGAACCTCTGGAGAACCTCAATTTGTGGCTCCAGCCCTCAAGGTCCCTCTGGAGAACCTTGATTTATGGATCCAACCAGCCCAGGAACCTCTGGAGAACCTCAATTTGTGGCTCCAGCCCTCAAGGTCCCTCTGGAGAACCTCGATTTGTGGATCCAACCAGCTCAAGAACCTCTGGAGAACCTTAACTCCTGGATCCAGCCCCACCAGGTCCCTCAGGACCTTCAGCGCTTCCCCCCTCGCCCTCATCTCCTCGAGAAGCTTGAGCTTCTCCAGCCCGAGGTCCCTCTGAACCTTCCTTCTCCACCTCCTTCAGCTTCTCCAAGCCCCTCCAGGTCCTCCTGGGGGCGAGGAACCTCCCATCGCCTCGTTCCCACCCCCCCCAGGGAAGCCAGGAGAGAAGGAGGAAGGTCCAAGCAAGGCCGGGAAGGTCCATCCCCAACGTTGGAGCTGGAGAAGCTTCACGGAGAAGCTCCTGAGCTCCTCCGAGTCCTCATGGAAGGGTTTGAGGGCTTCCCCGAGGTCTTCGTGGTGTCTCACCATGAGCGAGTGGCGGTTGGAGGAGAGGAGGCCGGTGCCGTAGCCGGTGGCCAGGCCGCCCATGGCCCCGTTGGGGCTTGGTCCTATCAAACCGTGGAGCTCGTTAGGAGGTGCGGCCATGCCGGTGGCCGGGCCCACCGCGTGGTTCCTCAGGACGTGGATGGCGTCGTCCAACCGCTCCAGACGGTCCTCGATGCGGCTTTGCTGGAGAGGGGGAAGAGGGAAAAAGGGAGGAGAAGGTCAGCGGGGACCTTCTGAGAAGATCTGAGAAGGGGCGGGGGGCGGGTTGAGGAGGTTTGAGGAGGTTTTGAGGAGGTTTGAGGAGGTTTTGAGGAGGTTTGAGGAGGTTTTGAGGAGGTTTGAGGAGGTTTGAGAAGGTTTTGAGGAGGTTTGAGAAGGTTTGAGGAGGTCTGAGAAGGTTTTATGGTTGGTTTGAGTGGGTTTGAGGAGGTTTGAGGAGGTTTTGAGGACGTTTGAGAAGGTTTTATGGTTGTTTTGAGAGGGTTTGAGAAGGTTTGAGGAGGTTTGAGAAGGTTTTGAGGACGTTTGAGAGGGTTTGAGGAGGTTTAGGGTTGGTTTGAGAAGGTTTTGAGGAGGTTTGAGAAGGTTTTGAGGAGGTTTGAGGAGGTTTTGGGTTGGTTTGAGGAGGTCTGAGAAGGTTTTATGGTTGGTTTGAGTGGGCTTGAGAAGGTTTGAGGAGGTTTTGAGGTGGTTTGAGAAGGTTTTGAGGTGGTTTGAGAAGGTTTTGAGGGGTTTGAGAAGGTTTGAGGAGGTTTTGAGGAGGTTTGAGAAGGTCTGAGAAGGTTTTATGGTTGGTTTGAGAAGGTTTAGAGGAGGTTTGAGAAGGTTTGAGGAGGTTCTGGGTTGGTTTGAGGAGGTCTGAGAAGGTTTTATGGTTGGTTTGAGTGGGTTTGAGGAGGTTTTGAGGACGTTTGAGAAGGTTTTGAGGTGGTTTGAGAAGGTTTTGAGGAGTTTGAGAAGGTTTTGAGGAGGTTTGAGGAGGTTTTGAGGAGTTTGAGGAGGTTTTATGGTTGTTTTGAGAGGGTTTGAGGAGGTTTAGGGTTGGTTTGAGGAGGTTTGAGGAGGTTTGAGAAGGTTTTGAGGAGGTTTGAGGAGGTTTTGAGGAGGTTTTGAGGAGGTTTTGAGGAGGTTTTATGGTTGGTTTGAGAAGGTTTGAGGAGGTTTTCGGTTGGTTTGAGAAGGTTTTAAGAGGTTTGAGAAGGTTTTATGGTGGCTTTGAGAGGATTTGAGAAGGTTTGAGGAGGTTTTGAGGTGTCTGAGGTGGTATGAGAAGGTCTAAGAAGGTTTTATGGTTGTTTTGAGAGGGTTTGAGAAGATTTGAGAGGGTTTGAGAAGGTTTTGGGTTGGTCTGAGAAGGTTTGAGGAGGTTTTGAGGAGGTTTTGAGGAGGTTTGAGGAGGTTTGAGGAGGTTTTGAGGAGGTTTTGAGGAGGTTTTGAGGAGGTTTTGAGGAGGTTTGAGGAGGTTTGAGGAGGTTTGAGGAGGTTTTGAGGAGGTTTGAGAAGGTTTTATGGTTGTTTTGAGAGGGTTTGAGGAGGTTTTGGGTTGGTTTGAGGAGGTTTGAGGAGGTTTTGAGGACGTCTGAGAAGGTTTTGAGGAGGTTTTGAGAAGGTTTGAAGAGGTTTGAGGAGGTTTAATGGTCGTTTTGAGAGGGTTTGAGGAGGTTTTGAGGAGGTTTGAGGAGGTTTTGGGGAGGTTTGAGGAGGTTTTATGGTTGTTTTGAGAGGGTTTGAGAAGGTTTGAGAAGGTTTTATGGTTGGTTTGAGAAGGCTTGAGGAGGTTTTGAGAAGGTTTGAGGAGGTTTTGAGAAGGCTTGAGAAGGTTTTAAGAGGTTTGAGAAGGCTTTATGGTTGTTTTGAGAGGGTTTGAGGAGGTTTTGGGTTGGTTTGAGAAGGTCTGAAGAGGTTTTATGGTTGGTTTGAGAGGGATTGAGAAGGTTTGAGGAGGTTTTGAGGACATTTGAGGAGGTTTTGAGGACATTTGAGAAGGTTTTGAGGTGGTTTGAGGAGGTTTTGAGGAGGTTTGAGAAGGTTTTGAGGAGGTTCAAGGAGATTTTGAGGAGGTTTGAAGAAGTTTTGAGGAGGTTTTATGGTTGTTTTGAGAGGGTTTGAGAAGGTTGAAGACGTTTTGGGTTGGTTTGAGGAGGTTTGAGAAGGTTTTATGGTTGTTTTGAGAGGGTTTTGAGAAGGTTTGAGGAGGTTTTGAGGAGGTTTGAGGAGGTTTTGAGGGGATCTGAGAAGGTTTTGAGGTTGGTTTTGATGGTTTGAGAAGGTTTGAGGGGGTTTTGAGGAGGTTTGAGGAGGTTTTGGGTTGTTTTGAGGTTTTATGGTTGGTTTGAGAAGGTCGGAGAAGGTTTTATGGTTGGTTTGAGAGGGTTTGAGAAGGTTTTGGGTTGGTCTGAGAAGGTTTGATGGTTGGTTTGAGAAGGTTTTGAGGAGGTTTGAGAAGGTTTTACGGTTGTTTCGAGAGGGTTTGAGGAGGTTTGAGGCGATTTTGAGAAGGTTTGAGGGGATCTGAGAGGGTTTTGAGGTTGGTTTTGATGGTTTGAGGGGATCTGAGAAGGTTTGAGGAGGTTTTGAGAAGGTTTGAGGGGATTTTGAGAAGGTTTTGATGGTTTGAGAAGGTTTGAGGGGATTTTGAGAAGGTTTGAGGAGGTTTGAGAAGGTTTTGAGGTTGGTTTTGATGGATTGAGGGGGTTTTGAGAAGGTTTGAGGAGGTTTTGAGAAGGTCTGAGTGGATTTGAGAAGGTTTGAGGAGGTTTCGAGAGGGTTTGAGGAGGTTTCGAGAGGGTTTTGATGGTTTGAGAAGGTTTGAGGGGATCTGAGAGGGTTTGAGGAGATTTTGAGAAGGTTTGAGGAGGTTTGAGGAGGTTTTGAGAAAGTTTGAGGAGGTTTTGAGAAGGTTTGAGGAGGTTTTGAGAAGGTTTGAGGGGATCTGAGAAGGTTTTGAGGTTGGTTTTGATGGTTTGAGAAGGTCTGAGGAGGTTTTGAGAAGGTCTGAGGTTGGTTTCGGGGCCGAGCAGCAGGAGCAGGGGTTGCTGCCCCTCGGGGTTGTCCCCAGAGGAGCAGTCGGTGGCCCCCAGGAGTCAACCCCTCGGCTTTTTTCGTGGGCAGAACGGGTTTCAAAGGTTCCTCAGGGCCGAGGGTCCCAAGTCCCAGCGTGTCCCCTTCAAGCTCTCGGTGGGGCTCGGAGGAGAAGCTCCAACCCCCCCCGAGAAGGAGAAGGAGAAGAACCGAAGCCGTCTCCAAGCGGTTGAGAGCCACCAGGACGTCTCCCTCCCCCCCTTCCCCCTTCGAGAAGAACCAGAAGAGGAACCACCAGGTCCTCGAGAAGGTCCCCAGGAGGATGGAAACCAAGGAGCTTCTGGGCTGGAGCTGAGGAGCTTTGGGGTCCCATCACCGAGGCCCCGGGAAGGATGGAAGGTCCCTCAACCTCTTCTTCTCGCCACCCCCAACCCCTCCGAGAAGCCACCTGAGATGCTTCTCCTGCTCTGCTCGTCCCCCGGAGGCACCGGGGAAGGAGAAGCTCCAGAGGAACCTCCTAGACCTCATCAAAGAAGCTTCTAGAACCTTCAGGAAGAACTTAGAAGCTCCAGCTTCTCCATTTCACCGCTCGAGGAGACCTCCCCAAGGTCTCAACCACCCCAGAAGAACCTCCTGGAGGCCACCAGCTCCTCAAATTCTTCCACCTCCTGCTTCCTCCGGCCCTGAGGGAACCTTCTCGAGAGCTTCGGAAGCTCTGGGAGGGGCCACCAGCCGCTCCTCTTGGACCATCGCGAGGAGAGGACTCGCGGCCACCCCCACCAGCTCCACAAGACGGTTCCGAGGGGCAGAAGCCACCAGAGTGTCCTCCTCCACCACAACTCACTGGGGGCTTCCAGCTCCTCAAGAAATCAAGGAGAAGAACCTCGTCACCTCAAGGAGAAGAACCTCGTCACCTCCACCTGGAGAACCTCGTCGCCTCCACCAGGAGAACCTCGTCAGCTCAAGGAGAACCTCGTCACACTAACGAGGAGAACCTCATCACCTCAACAAGAACCTCGTCACCTCCATCAGGAGAACCTCATCACCTCAAGGAGAAGAACCTGGACACCTCAAGGAGAAGAACCTCATCACCCTAACGAGGAGAACCTCATCACCTCAAGGAGAAGAACCTCATCGCCTCCACCAGGAGAACCTCATCACCTCAACGAGGAGAACCTCGTCACATCAACCAGGAGAACCTCATCACCTCAAGGAGAAGAACCTTGTTGCCTTGAGGAGAAGAACCTCATCACCCTAACGAGGAGAACTTCATCACCTCAAGGAGAAGAACCTCATGACCTCCACCAGGAGAACCTCATCACCTTCAGGAGAACCTCGTCACCTCAAGGAGGAGAAGAACCTCATCACCATAATGACAAGAACCTCATCACCTCAAGAAGAACCTCAACACCTTGAGGAGAAGAACCTCATCGCCTCCACCAGGAGAAGAACCTCGTTGCCTCCACCAGGAGAACCTCATCACCTCAACAAGAACCTCATCGCCTCCACCAGGAGAACCTCATCACCCTAACAAGGAGAACCTCAACACCTCAAGGAGAAGAACCTCATCACCTCCACCAGGAGAACCTCATCACCTCAACAAGAACCTTGTCACCTCAACCAGGAGAACCTCATCACCTCAAGGAGAAGAAGCTCATGGCCGCAACGAGGAGAACCTCATCACCTCAATGAGAACCTCGTCACCTCAACGAGGAGAACCTCAACATCTCAAGGAGAAGAACCTCGTCGCCTCCACCAGGAGAACCTCATGACCTCCACCAGGGGAACCTCATCACCTCAAGAAGAACCTCATCACATCAACGAGAAGAACCTCATTACATCAACGAGAAGAACCTCATTACATCAACGAGAAGAACCTCATTACATCAACGAGAAGAACCTCATCACATCAATGAGAAGAACCTCATCACCTCAAGGAGAAGAACCTCGTCGCCTCCACCAGGAGAACCTCATCATCCTAATGAGGAGAACCTCATCACCTCAAGGAGAAGAACCTCAACACCTCAAGAGGAAGAACCTCATCGCCTCAAGGAGAACCTCATCACCTCCACCAGGAGAAGAACCTGGACACCTCAAGGAGAAGAACCTCATCACCTCAAGGAGAACCTCATCACCTCAAGGAGAACCTCATCACCTCAACCAGGAGAACCTCAACACCTCAAGAGGAAGAACCTCATCACCTCAAGGAGAACCTCATCACCTCAAGGAGAACCTCATCACCCTAACGAGAAGAACCTCAACACCTCAAGAGGAAGAACCTCATCACCTCCACCAGGAGAAGCACCTGGACACCTCAAGGAGAAGAACCTCGTCACCTCATGGAGAACCTCATCACCTCAAGGAGAACCTCATCACCCTAACGAGGAGAACCTCAACACCTCAAGGAGAACCTCAACACCTCCACCAGGAGAACCTCAACACCTCAAGGAGAACCTCGTCACCTCAAGGAGAAGAACCTCGTCACCTCAAGGAGAAGAACCTCAACACCTCAAGGAGGAGAACCTCAACACCTCAAGGAGAACCTCAACACCTCCACCAGGAGAACCTCATCCCCTCGAGGAGGAGAACCTCCTCCCCTGGAGCAGGAGGCCCTCCCCGAGGAGCCGCCCCGCGGGGTGGGGAGCGATGGATGGAGCGATGGTGGAGAAGCAGGAGGAAGGGGGGTGGGGGGAGGTCACCCGGGGCGGGGGGGCACCTACCAAGGAGTGGAGGGGACCTTCATAAGTGGGAGAT
This sequence comes from Phaenicophaeus curvirostris, assembly GCF_032191515.1. Taxonomy (NCBI): domain Eukaryota; kingdom Metazoa; phylum Chordata; class Aves; order Cuculiformes; family Cuculidae; genus Phaenicophaeus; species Phaenicophaeus curvirostris. The sequence goes on from NC_091431.1 coordinate 75,898,976, forward strand.
GACGCCGCTTGAGCTCCAGTCCTAGACCAAAGCGCCGCGCCTGCCGACAGCAAAACTTGGAGTTACCAGCCAGAAGTTCTCCAGGATGCCCTTCCAGAACCTTCTCGGGGCCACCCGGAGCCGCCCTCGGGTCGAGGAGATGAGGAGAAGGTCCAGAACTACGTCCCAGCGGCGAGGGACGGGGCGGGGGGGGACGGGGCGTGGAGGAGAAGGTGGAAGGGGTGGAGATCCACCACGGAGGGGGAGGAGGAGGGGCTGGTGGGAGGGGCCTCCGGCCTTCTAGGAGGTCTTGGAGGTGCCTCCATCCTTCTAGGAGGTCTTGGAGGTCCTGAAGCTCCTGAGTCATGGTCCTAAAGACCTTTAGAGCTCATGAGTTGTGCTCAGATGGACCTTTAAAGCTCCTGAAGCTCCTGAGTTATGGTCAGATGGAGCTTCAAACCTCCTAAAGCTCCTGAGTTATGGTCCTAGAGACCTTTAAACCTCCTGAGTTGTGGTCAGATGGACCTTTAAAGCTCTTAAATCTCAAGAGTTATGGTCAGAGAGACCTTCAAAGCTCCTAAAGGTCCCGAGTTATAGTCCTAAAGACCTTTAAATCTCATGAGTTATGGTCAGATGGACCTTCAGACCTCATAAAGCTCATGAGTTACGGTCAGATGGACCTTTAAATCACCTTGAGATCATGAGTTACGGTCAGATGGACCTTCAAACCTCTTTAAGCTCATGAGTTATGGTCAGATGGACCTTTAAAGCTCCTGAGTTATGGTCAGGTGGACCTCTAAAGCTCTTAAAGCTCAAGAGTTATGGTCAGATGGACCTTCAAAGCTCCTAAAGCTCCTGAGTTATGGTCCTAGAGACCTTTAAACCTCATGAGTTGTGGTCAGATGGACCTCCAAAGCTCCTAAACCTCATGAGTTACGGTCAGAGAGACCTTCAGACCCCCTTAAGCTCCTGAGTTCTGGTCAGAGAGACCTTTAAAGCTCCTGAGTTATGGTCAGATGGACCTTTAAAGCTCCTAAAGCTCCTAAATTATGGTCAGAGAGGCCTTCAAAGCTCCTGAAGCTCCTGAGTTATGGTCCTAGAGACCTTTAAACCTCCTGAGTTGTGGTCAGATGGACCTTTAAATCTTCTAAACCTCATAAGTTGTGGTCAGATGGACCTTCAAAGCTTGTAAACCTCCTGAGTTATGGTCCTAGAGACCTTTAAATCTCATGAGTTGTGGTCAGATGGACCTTCAAAGCTCCTAAAGCTCCTGAGTTATGGTCCTAGAGACCTTTGAAGCTCCTGAGTTGCGGTCAGATGGACCTTTAAAGCTCCTAAAGCTCCTAAATTATGGTCAGAGAGGCCTTCAAAGCTCCTGAAGCTCCTGAGTTATGGTCCTAGAGACCTTTAAACCTCATGAGTTGTGGTCAGATGGACCTTTAAAGCTCCTAAATCTCCTGAGCTATGGTCAGATGGACCTTTAAATCTTCTAAACCTCATGAGTTATGGTCCTAGAGACTTTCAAAGCTCCTGAGTTATGGTCAGATGGACCTTCAGACCTCATAAAGCTCCTGAGTTATGGTCCTAGAGACCTTTAAACCTCATGAGTTGTGGTCAGATGGACCTTTAAATCTTCTAAACCTCATGAGTTGTGGTCAGATGGACCTTCAAAGCTCGTAAACCTCATGAGTTGTGGTCAGATGGACCTTCAAAGCTCCTGAAGCTCCTGAGTTATGGTCAGAGAGACCTTTAAAGCTCCTAAAGCTCCTGAGTTATGGTCCTAGAGACCTTTAAACCTCATGAGTTACGGTCAGATGGACCTTCAAAGCTCCTAAAGCTCCCGAGTTATGGTCAGATGGACCTTTAAATCTTCTAAACCCTCATGAGCTGTGGTCCTAGAGACCTTTAAACCTCATGAGTTATGGTGAGATGGACCTTCAGACCTCATAAAGCTCATGAGTTACGGTCAGATGGACCTTTAAATCACCCTGAGATCATGAGTTACGGTCAGATGGACCTTCAGACCTCCTGAAGCTCCTGAGTTATGGTCCTAGAGACCTTCAAACCTCCTGAGTCGTGCTCAGATGGACCTTCAGCCCTCCTGAAGCTCCCGATTTATGGTCCTCAACCCCTCCATCTCCTCCCTGGCCGCCTGGGGAGCTGCTAGAACCCGTGGAGAACGTCTCCTCGCTCCTGGTCGCCTTCTCCTGGGGGTTTGGCTCCCGAGGGCGAGGCCCCAGGTGGCGGGAGGAGGTTCTGGGAGGTCTTCTCCTCCCCTTGGGGCGGAGGCCAAGAGAAGGGGAACCACAATACCTGAGAGAGAAGGGGGAGAACCCACAGGAGTTGAAGGATTTGATGAGAAGCTGGTGTTGGTGTGATCTGGAGAGTAGATCTTTAAGAGACGATAGACAATTAATCTAACGAACTCGAGGCCCCCAGGAGAAACACGAAGGTGGTTGCAACCAAAAAAAAAAAAAAGGTCCTGGAGGACCTCAAAACGGCTTCGGTTCCAGGGCTGGGAGCTCGACGGGAGGAGAAGACGGTGGTGGGACTCCAAGGTCACGTGTCCTCCTCGAGGAGGAGGACCTCGAGGAGGAGGAGGAGATGTTTCTCCTCAACTAGGAGATGTTTCTCCTCAACCAGGAGATGTTTCTCCTCAACCAGGAGATGTTTCTCCTCCCCTGGGGTCTCCAGGTGGCCTCCCCGCTTCTCCTCCCATCAAGGTCCCGCTTGGAAAAGTGGCTTCTGGTCTCCAAGGGGACCCCGGGAGGTGCTGGAGGGGGGGGGGGGGGGGAGGTGGTCCCGGTGGTCTCCTCGTTCAACGGAATCGTCAAGCGAGCCCTAACGAGCGGCCTGAGAACTCAATGGAACCCACTGTGCCCAGGAAAGAGCTCCAAGAGGTCCAAGCCGAGGCCACCGGGTTGGAGAAGCCCCCAAGGTGGCCTCCAACCAACCCCGAAGAAGGCGGCGAGCGTTGACCTCTCTGCTTTCTCCCACCAACCTCGGAGAAGATCCCGATTTTTTTTTTCTTTGAGGGCTTCCAACCCGCCCCGGATCTTCTGGAGGAACCACCCGGCTGGGGGGTCACCTTCTCCTCCTCCTCCTCCTCCCCCAGCCCACCCCGTGGCCTTCAAAGAAGCCCAGAAGGTTCTTACAGAAGCGAGAGCTTTGCCCAGAGCGTCCCCGGTCTGCGAGCTGCCGGCTGTCCCGCCGCCTCTGGGGGCTGCAAGGAGAAGGTTCCAGGTCAGGAGAACCCAAAAAACCAGCTTGGACCTCTCCTCATGGTCCTTTTCTTCCTGGTTTCTACAAGTTTTGGGATCTCAGAGGGGTTGGAGACACCAAAGAACCATGAGGAGCAACCAGAGGGACCTCGAGGTTGGGTTTATGGGGCTGGGAGGGGAAGAACCTCAAGGTTCCAGCTCAGAAGAACCCAAAAAACCATCTTGGGCTTCTCCTCCTGGTCCTTTTCTTCCTGGTTTCTATGAGTTTTGGGATCTCGGAGGGGTTGGAGACACCAAAGAACCATGAGGAGCAACCAGAGGGACCTCGAGGTTCATGGATTTACGGAGAAAACCTCAAGGTTCATGGATTTATGGAGATGGGAGGAGGAGAACCTCAAGGTTCCGGCTCAGAACCCAAAAAAACATCTTGGACCTCTCCTCCTGGTCCTTTTCTTCCTGGTTTCTATGAGTTTTGGGATCTCGGAGGGGTTGGAGACACCAAAGAACCATGAGGAGCAACCAGAGGGACCTCGAGGTTGGATTTATGGGGCTGGGAGGGGAAGAACCTCAAGGTTCCAGGTCAGAAGAACCCAAAAAACCATCTTGGACCTCTCCTCCTGGTCCTTTTCTTCCTGGTTTCTACGAGTTTTGGGATCTCGGAGGGGTTGGAGACACCAAAGAACCATGAGGAGCAACCAGAGGGACCTCGAGGTTCGTGGATTCATGGAGAAACCCTCAAGATTTATGGAGATGGAAGGAGGAGAACCTCAAGGTTCCAGCTCAGGAGAAGCCAAAAAAACATCTTGGACCTCTCCTCATGGTCCTTTTCTTCCTGGTTTCTACGAGTTTTGGGATCTTGGAGGGGTTGGAGACACCAAAGAACCATGAGGAGCAACCAGAGGGACCTCGAGGCTCATGGATTCATGGAGAAAACCTCAAGGTTCATGGATTTATGGAGATGGAAGGAGGAGAACCTCAAGGTTCCAGCTCAGGAGAACCCAAAAAACCAGCTTGGACCTCTCCTCATGGTCCTTTTCTTCCTGGTTTCTATGAGTTTTGGGATCTCGGGGGGGTTGGAGACACCAAAGAACCATGAGGAGCAACCAGAGGGACCTCGAGGTTTGTGGATTCATGGAGAAACCCTCAAGGTTCGTGGATTTCTGGGGCTGGGAGGAGGAGAACCTCAAGGTTCTTGGTCTTTGGAGCTGGAGAAGAGCTTTGGAGGAGCTGGAGGTGGAAGGTCCCCCCTGGACTCACCCATGATGGAGTCGGAGCCGTTGGCGGGGGGCGTGCAGGACGAGGAGCTGTAGTGGTTGGAGCCCCCGGCGCGGTGGAAGGAGGACATCGGGGGGAGGCTGGAGCTGAGGTCGCCCGAGGAGTGCGAGGGGTAGCTCTGCAGGAGAAGACACGCCAAGGAGACACCTTCAGAGGGGACAAACCTGCCCGGGAAGCTCTGGAGAAGCTCAGAACATGGATCCACCTCACCAGGAAGCTCTGGAGAACCTTGGATCATGAGCCAACGAGCCCAGGAAGCTCTGGAGAACCTTGATTCATGATCCAACCTCACCAGGAACCTCTGGAGAACCTTGGATCATGATCCAACCAGCCCAGGAAGCTCTGGAGAAGCTTAAATGGTGGATCCAGCCTCCCAGGAACCTCTGGAGAACCTTGGATCATGGTCCAACCTGGCCAGGAAGCTCTGGAGAAGCTTAAATGGTGGATCCACCTCACCAGGAACCCCTGGAGAAGCTTAAATCGTGGATCCACCTCACCAGGAAGCTCTGGAGAACCTTGGATCATGGTCCAACGAGCCCAGGAAGCTCTGGAGAAGCTCGAATCATGGAGTCAACCAGGCCAGGAAGCTCTGGAGAAGCTTAAATGGTGGATCCACCTCACCAGGAACCTCTGGAGAACCTTGGATCATGGTCCAACGAGCCCAGGAAGCTCTGGAGAACCTTGGATCATGGTCCAACCAGGCCAGGAACCTCTGCAGAACCTTGATTCATGGATCCAGCCTCACCAGGAAGCTCTGGAGAAGCTTAAATGGTGGATCCAGCCTCCCAGGAACCTCTGGAGAACCTTGATTCATGATCCAACCTCACCAGGAACCTCTGGAGAACCTTGGATCATGGTCCAACCTCACCAGGAAGCTCTGGAGAAGCTTAAATTGTGGATCCAGCCTCTGAGGAAGCTCTGGAGAACCTTGATTCATGATCCAATGAGCCCAGGAATCTGTGCAGAACCTTGGATCATGGATCCAACCAGACCAAGAAGCTCTGGAGAACCTTGGATCACGGATCCACCTCACCAGGAAGATCTGGAGAAGCTTAAATGGTGGATCCACCACACCAGAAAGCTCTGGAGAACCTTGGATCATGGATCCAACCAGCCCAGGAAGCTCTGGAGAAGCTCAGCCCCTGGACCTGAGCCCTGGAGGTCCCCCCGGCGGTCCCAGGTGGCTCACCAGGCGCTCGTGGGGGTGGAGGCTGCAGTAGCTGCTGGACTGGGGGATGTGAGAAGAGTTGCCCAACATGCCCCCGTAGCCGGGCTGGTTCATGGCGCTGGACGAGCTCCAGGGGTCGCTGCTGTGGTGTCCATCTAGGAGACGAGAAGAAGAAGAGCGGGGGGTGGCTCCCTGGAGCTTCAGAAGAGCCTCCAGGTCCTCCTAACCCCCTCCATGACCTTCAAGGTCCTTCCAACCCAACCCAGTCCATGAGTCTCTGGTCTTCAAGGTCCTTCGAACCCCTCCCATGACCTTCAAGCTCCTTCCAACCCATCCCATGAGTCTCCAACCTTCAAGGTCCTTCCAACCCAACCCCTTCCATGATTCCTTGATCTCCAAGCTCCTTCCAACCCCTTCCATGATCTCCAAGCTCCTTCCAACCCATTCTATGAGTCTCTGATCTCCAAGGTCCTTCCAACCCAACCCCTTCCTTGATCTCCAAGCTCCTTCCAACCCCTTCCATGACCTTCAAGCTCCTTCCAACCCCTTCCATGACCTTCAAGGTCCTTCCAACCCAACCCCTCCATGACCTTCAAGGTCCTTCCAACCCCTTCTACGAGTCTCTAACCCTCAAGGTCCTTCCAACCCAACCCCTTCCTTGACCTCTAAGGTCCTTCCAACCCCTTCCATGACCTTCAAGCTCCTTCCAACCCAACCCCTCCATGATCTCCAAGGTCCTTCCAACCCATTCTATGAGTCTCTGATCTCCAAGGTCCTTCCAACCCAACCCCTTCCATGATCTCCAAGCTCTTTCCAACCCCTTCTATGACCTTGAAGGTCCTTCCAACCCAACCCAGTCCACGATTCCTTGATCTCCAAGCTCCTTCCAACCCCTTCCATGACCTTCAAGCTCCTTCCAACCCCTTCTACGAGTCTCTAACCCTCAAGGTCCTTCCAACCCAACCCCTTCCATGACCTTCAAGCTCCTTCCAACCCATCCCATGAGTCTCTAACCTTCAAGGTTCCTCCAACCCCACCCCATCCACGACTCCTTGACCTCCAAGCTCCTCCAGCCCCCCGTGAAGCCCCTCCCGGGCAGGTTCTTCTCACCTTGCATGAAGAAGGAGCTGGGGAAGGTGCCGCCTGCTGCTTTGGAGGACGGGTAGCCCGGGGACTCTCGGTTGTAGTCGGCCGTGCTGGCCGAGGGCGCGTAGACCTGAGGAGGAACGAGACCTCTTAGAACCTCCGGGACCTCCAAATCGAGAAGAACCCTCCGCTTTGGTCTTCGCGTGGTCACCGAAGGTCTCAGGAGGGTCACCAGGAGGGAGGTTCTCCACCTGCTTCGGGGGCATCAACGGGGATGAGGTGGAGACTGGGCTGGAGGAGGACTTGGGGGGTGGAGAAGGACCTGGGGGGGTGGAGAAGGACCTGGGGGGGTGGAGAAGGACCTGGGGGGGTGGAGAAGACCTCAAGGTCTCCTCCAGGACCCAAAACGTGAGGGTTTTTGGGGTTAAATCCCCGATTTTTGGTCTCCGGAGGAGCAAAACGATGAGTTTTTTCACCCAAAAAGCAACCGAAGAGCCTCCAAAGTGTCTTCTGCTCAAGGATTTGGGGTCTGAGATGTTCCTCAGCTGGAGGAACCTCCTCGTTCCGTCTCCAAACGGAAGGTGGTCACCTCCTGGCTGGACAAGCGTCACCAGGAGAAGGAGGAGGGGGTTGTCCTCCTAAGCCCGCCCCCACCCCGGGGTCCTCCCTCCAGTTGTGGAGCCTCCGGAGCTTCTGGAGGTGGCGGTGGAGACACCAGAAGGGCTGGAGAAGCTTTCTGAGCGGCTTGAAGGTCCTTCCCGCTGCCTCAGGAGCTCCGAGGTGGCCTCAACCATCTCCAGGGATGGAGAAGACCGAGCGTCCTGCTTTTTCTTTCCAGCAGAAGCCCAAATTCTCCTCGTTGAAGCCACTAAAGGACCTTCCCCCCCTCCTTCTTCTCCGTTTCCGCTGGCCGAGCTCTGATTTCATCCAGATGTTGAGGAGGAGAAGAAGAAGGAGGAGAAGGAGGAGGACGCGGGGGCTGCCGAGCCCGGAAGGAAGCGTCCCACCCACCACCACCTCGCGCTGGACCTGCCAACGTTCTCAACGAGAACCAGATGGTGGTTTCAGCCCCGGCTTTCATCCTCCCCCCCCTCCAAAAGGGGCCTGGAAGCTCCGGCGTGGCCTTCAAAACCTTGAGTGAAACCAGATGTGGCCACCAGGCAGCTGGAAAGCACCCCCCTCCCCCCCCTTTTCCTTCTCCTCCACCTCCTCGGGGCTCCGGGAGGTCCCGTGGAGAAGTTGAGGGCTTCTCAGCACCTCCAGGTGGCTCCTCAGCCACCTCCCAGGAGGAGGAGAAGGTGGGAGTCGATGTTCTTCCAACCCCAAGGAGCTTTCGGCTCCATCCGCTTCTCTGGAAGAGGCCCCGGAGGTGTCTCCATGTCTAGAAGACGAGGTAGACGTCCCACTCGGGATTGGAGGGAGCTCCGAGGGCTTCTCCAACCTTCCTAACCGCCCCGTTTCTCCTCCTTGAGGACCTCAAAGGTCCTTCCGGGAGGCCCAACCTCAAGGATTCCACCACTCTCTGGTTTAGAAGACACGATAGGACCATCTTGGAGACCTTCCTCCCCTCTTGGAGACCTTTTACCCCTCTTGGAGACCTTTCCCCCCTCTTGGAGACCTTCCCCCCCTTCAATATCACCAAGGCGGCCCTCGAAATCGACTCCTTTCGAGGTGGAACCCCACGATCTCATCCTTCTCCTGGTTCTCCACCCCCCCCAGCCTGGTTTTCCTTCTTCTCCAAGCCCCGTCGGCTCCTCCAAAGCAGCCGAAATGGCTTCCAGATGGTCCTCCAGGACTTCAAAGGAGAAGGAGGAGGGGAAGGAAACGAGGAGAAGGCTTTGGTTTCTCTCCAGCTTGATGAGGTCATCGGGGACGGTGGAGAAGTTGGAGCTCAGCGCTTGGGTTTGGAGGACAAGGAGGAGGAGGAGAAGGAGCTGGAGAAGGAGGGAAGGGGTTGAGGGATCTGAGGGGGGTTGGAGAAGATGAGAAGGACCTCGAGAAGGACCTTGAGGAGGAGCTGGAGAAGGAGGGAAGGGGTTGAGGGATCTGAGGGGGGTTCCTGGAGCCTCAGAAGATGAGCAGGAGATGGGAAAAGGAGTTTCTACAGGAGGATCTGAAGGTTCTCCAGGGTTGGATGGAAAATCCACAAAGTTCTCGCCCTCAAAATTATGGAAAGGAGGGAAATGAAAAAATGAAGATGAGAAGAAGTTGGAAAGAGCAAAAATTGGGGAAAAATCTGAGGGGGAAGGAAAAAAATCCGAGGGGGAAGGAGAAAAATTCGAGGGGGAAGGAGAAAAAATTCGAGGGGGAAGGAGAAAAAAATCTCCGAGGGGGAAAAAAAAATCTCTGAGGGGGGGAGGAAAAAAAATCTGAGGAGAAGGGAAAAAAAATCTGAGGGGAAAAGAAATTTGAGGGGAAAAGAAATTTGATGGGAAAAGGGGGAAAAAATCTGAGGGGGAAAAAAAATCTGAGGGGGAAAAAAAATCTGAGGGGGAAGGAAAAAATCCGAGGGGGAAAAAAATATCTGAGGGGGAAGGAAAAAATCTCTGAGGGGGGAAAAAAAATCTGAGGGGGGAAAAAAAAAATCTGAGGGGGGGGGGAAAAACCGAGAGGAAAAAAATCTGAGGGGAAAAGGGGGAAAAACCTGAGGGGGGAAAAAATCCGAGGGGGAAAAAATCCGAGGGGGAAAATCCTGAGGGGAAAAAGGGGGAAAAATCTGAGGGGAAAAAGGGGGAAAATTTGAGGGGAAAAAGGGGGAAAATTTGAGGGGAAAAAGAGGGAAAATTTGAGGGAAAAAGGGGGGGAAATTTGAGGGAAAAAGGGGGGGAAATTTGAGGGGAAAAGGGGGAAAATTTGAGGGGAAAAGGGGGGGAAATTTGAGGGGAAAAGGGGGAAAATTTGAGGGGAAAAGGGGGAAAATTTGAGGGGAAAAAGGGGGAAAATTTGAGGGGAAAAGGGTAAAATTTGAGGGGAAAAAGGGGGAAAATTTGAGGGGAAAAAGGGGGAAAATTTGAGGGAAAAAGGGGGAAAAATCTGAGGGGAAAAAGGGGGAAAAATCTGAGGGGAAAAAGGGGGAAAATCTGAGGGGAAAAAGGGGGAAAATCTGAGGGGAAAAAGGGGGAAAATCTGAGGGGAAAAAGGGGAAAAATCTGAGGGGAAAAAGGGGAAAAATCTGAGGGGAAAAAGGGGAAAAATCTGAGGGGAAAAAGGGGAAAAATCTGAGGGGAAAAAGGGGGAAAATCTGAGGGGAAAAAGGGGGAAAAATCTGAGGGGAAAAAGGGGGAAAAATCTGAGGGGAAAAGGGGGAAAATCTGAGGGGAAAAGGGGGAAAATCTGAGGGGAAAAGGGGGAAAAATCTGAGGGGAAAAGGGGGAAAAATCTGAGGGGAAAAGGGGGAAAAATCTGAGGGGAAAAGGGGGAAAAATCTGAGGGGAAAAGGGGGAAAAATCTGAGGGGAAAAGGGGGAAAAATCTGAGGGGAAAAGGGGGAAAAATCTGAGGGGAAAAGGGGGAAAAATCTGAGGGGAAAAGGGGGAAAAATCTGAGGGGAAAAGGGGGAAAAATCTGAGGGGAAAAAATCTGAGGGGGAAATTTGAGGGAAATGGGGAAATTTGAGGGAAATGGGGAAATTTGAGGGAAATGGGGAAATTTGAGGGAAATGGGGAAATTTGAGGGAAATGGGGAAATTTGAGGGAAATGGGGAAATTTGAGGGAAATGGGGAAATTTGAGGGAAATGGGGAAATTTGAGGGAAATGGGGGGAAATTTGAGGGAAATTAGATTCAAGGGAAACGAGGGGAAATTTGAGGGAAACGGGGAGGAACTTGAGGGAAATTAGAGAGATTTAAGGGAAACGGGGAGGAATCTGAGGGAAACGGGGAGGAATTTGAGGGAAATTAGAGAGATTCAAGGGAAAAGAGGGGGAAATTTGAGGGAAACGGGGAGGAATTTGAGGGAAATTAGAGAGATTCAAGGGAAACGAGGGGAAATTTGAGGGAAACGGGGAGGAATCTGAGGGAAACGGGGAGGAATCTGAGGGACATTAGAGAGATTCAAGGGAAACGAGGAGAAATTTGCTGGGAAGGGGCGAGATTTGAGGGCAATCAGCCCCCAAAAAGGTCCAAATATTCCCTTTTTCCCAGGAAATCCTCTTGTTTGCAGCCGGCGCTGGAATTTCTCGGCGCCCCCGAAGCTTAATGGGAACCAGAGCGAGGGCGAAACAGGAACCGAACGATTCCTCCTCCTAATTTCCTGCCCCCGGGGCGTCGCCTCCTCCTTCTCCGTGCGGGAAGAAGAAGCGAGATAAGCCGGTTTTGATAGCGTTTTCCCAGCGATTTCAGCCCGAGGGGATCGAATTTGATCCCAAATTCCCTCGTTATTTCAATTTGGAGCCTCAAACCCCCTCCGAAGTTGCAAGCGGAAGAGCCACGAGGGCAAGAATCACGTCAAGAAGAGGAGAGAGAGCGAGATCGATGAATATTAATATCAATTATTGATTAAGAGCCACCTATTATGGATTAAGAGCCACCTATTATGGATTAAGAGCCACCTATTATGGATTAAGAGCCACCTATTATTAATAGTGACCTATTATCAATCAATAGCCACCTATTATCAATTAACAGCCACCTATTCTCAATCAATAGTCACCTATTATGGGTCAATAGCCACCTATTATCAATTAACAGCCACCTATTATGGGTCAATAGCCACCTATTATGGGTCAATAGCCACCTATTATGGGTCAATAGCCACCTATTATGGGTCAATAGCCACCTATTATCAATCAACAGCGACCAATTATGGATTAATAGCCACCTACTATCAATTAAGAGTCACCTATTATTAATAGCGACCTATTATCCATCAATAGCTACCTATTATCGATCAATAGCCACCTATTATCAATCAACAGCCACCTATTATCGATCAACAGCCACCTATTATCGATCAACAGCCACCTATTATCGATCAATAGCCACCTATTATCGATCAACAGCGACCAATTAAGGATCAATAGCCACCTATTATGGATCAATAGCCACCTATTATCGATCAACAGCAACTTATTATGGGTTAATAGCCACCTATTATCGATCAATAGCCACCTATTATCGATCAATAGCCACCTATTATCGATCAATAGCCACCTATGATTAATAGCAACCTATTATGGATTAATAGCCACCTATTATCAATTAATAGCCACCGGCTATCAATCAATAGCCACCCATTATCAATCAATAGCCACCCATTATCAATCAATAGCCACCCATTATTAATAGTGACCTATTATCGATCAAGAGCCACCTATTCTCAATAAATAGTGACCTATTATCGATTAATAGCGACCTTTTATCAATCAATAGCCACCTATTAGTGATTAACAGCCACCTATTATCGATCAAGAGCCACCTATTATCGATTAAAAGCCACCTATTCTCAATCAATAGCCACCTATTATGGATCAATAGCCACCTATTATGGATCAACAGCGACCTATTATTGATTAATAGCCACCTACTACCAATAAATAGCCACCTATTATCAATCAAGAGCCACCTTTTATCGATTAATAGTCACCTATTATTAATAGCCACCTATTATCAATCAATAGCCACCTATTATAGACTAATAGCCACCTATTATCAATCAAGAGCCACCTATTATCAATCAAGAGCCACCTATTATCAATCAAGAGCCACCTATTATCAATCAAGAGCCACCTATTATTAATAGCCATCTATTATCAATCAACAGCCCCCTAGTATCGATTAATACCCACCTCTTATCAATCAAGAGCCACCTAGTATGGATTAATAGCCACCTAGTATGGATTAATAGCCACCTAGTATGGATTAATAGCCACCTAGTATGGATTAATAGCCACCTAGTATCGATTAATAGCCACCCATAATGGGTTAATAGCCACCCATTATGGGTTAATAGCCACCTATTCTCAATAGAGCTCTATTATTAATAACGACCTATTATCAATCAATAGCCACCTAGTATCAATCAATAGCCACCTACTATGGGTTAATAGCCACCTATTATGGGTTAATAGCCACCTATTCTCAATAGAGCTCTATTATTGATTAATAACGACCTATTACCAATCAATAGCCACCTATTATCGATCAAGAGCCACCTATTCTCAATTAATAGCCACCTATTCTCAATTAATACCCACCTACTCTCAATTAATACCCACCTACTCTCAATTAATACCAATCTTTTCTCAATAGAGCTCTATTATTGATTAATACCGACCTATTATCAATCAATATCGATGAACAGCAACCGATCGGTATCAACGCAGCTCTATCCGCTCTTTTCTCTTAATTAACAGTAATTAACAGGTTGCAATACCCGATTTTAGTCTCTATAGGGGGTTGTTTTAGGGAGAGACTGGGACGCCACGAGGTTTATTGGATCGAGAGAAGAAAATGTATCGGTTTCTAGGGATCTTTCCCGATAAAAACGGGGTTATTGGAGAGGAATGTGTTGATTGATTCCATAGAGTCACTATAAATCAATTTATTTGCGCTAGATCCCCGTATAGATCTCAATTTCTTCGCCGTACAACCCCACAGACCCCGATTTCTTTGAGCTAAATCCCCGTATATATTGATTTAGTCGCCATCTAGCCTATAGACAGCGATTTAGTGCGGCGAGAGCCCTATAGAAACCTTTATTTTAAGTATATATTCATATATATTCATTTATTTGAGCTCTATCCCTATATAAATTCATTTAATTGAACTCTATTCCTATATAAATTCATTTAATTGAGCTCTATTCCTATATAACTTCATTTATTCCAGCCCTATCCCTATATACATTTATTCCAGCTCAATCCCAATATATATTCATTTATTTGATCTCTATCCCTATATATATAGATTTATTCCAGCTCAACCCCTATATATATTGATTTATCCCAGCTCTATCCCTATATATATTTATTCCACCTCTATCCCTATATATATTGATTTATCCCAGCTCAATCCCTCTATATATTGATTTATTCCACCTCTATCCCTATATATATTGATTTATTCCAGTTCTATCCCTATATATATTGATTTATCTGATCTCTATCCCTATATATATAGATTTATTCCAGCTCAATCCCAATATATATTCATTTATTTGATCTCTATCCCTATATATATAGATTTATTCCGGCTCAATCCCTATATATATTGATTTATTCCATCTCTATCCCTACATATATTGATTTATTCCAGCTCAATCCCTATATATATAGATTTATTCCACCTCTATCCCTATATATATTGATTTATTCCATCTCTATCCCTATATATATAGATTTATTCCAGCTCTATCCCTATATATATTGATTTGGTCCAGCTCTATCCCTACATATATTGATTGATTTGAGCTCTATCCCTACATATATTGATTGATTTGATCTCTATCCCTCTATATATTGATTTATTTGATCTCTATCCCTCTATATATTGATTTATTTGATCTCTATCCCTATATATATTGATTTATTTGATCTCTATCCCTCTATATATTGATTTATTTGATCTCTATCCCTCTATATATTGATTTATTTGAGCTCTATCCCTCTATATTGCTTTATTCCAGCTCTATCCTTTTCCTGCACAAACACCACTCTATAGGGGTATTTTCAGCTATAGGCACATATTCATCCTTTTCTATCAGCTCCACCCCTCGCTATTTAGGTTTTTTCCCGTTAAATCCCCTCTACCTCTATTTTTCTATCAAAACCCCTATATATCTATATTTATTTCCCTCTAACACCCTATATATGCTTTTATTCCAGCTAGACCCCTATATATTTACCTTTAGCTCCCGTTTAGCCCTAGAGACGCAGCTTCATTTCACTGATATATAGAATTTTATATTAAATAGTCCCCTATATACATCATTTTTTATATATATAATTATATATAGGGGTTTATTCTCTCTATACAACCACAGATTTATTCTCTATATATATTGATCCACTTCTATATATTGATCCACTTCTATATCAATTAAATTCTATCTCAATTCCATTATAGATTTAATTATATATCAATCAAATTAGATCTCGAGTCAATTATTCCTCCATTAAATCATATATTAATTCATATATTGAGATATAATGGAATTAAGATCTAATTTAACTGATAAATAATCGAATCTATAATGGAATCAAGATCTAATTTAACTGATATATAATCGAATCTATAATGGAATCAAGATCTAATTTAACTGACCCATAATTAAATCAATATATAAATGAATTAATATATAATCAATATATAATTGAAGAGACATATAGTTGATGCATAATTGATATCAATATATAATGAGATCGATATAATCAAGATATAAATGAATCAAGACATAAATGAATTGATATATAATCAAATCGAGATATAATTAAGCTGATAATTGAATCAATACATAAATGAATTGATATATAATTGAATCTCTATAATTAAACTGATAGATAATTGAATCAATACATAAATGAATTGATATATAATTGAATTGAGATATAATTAAACTGATAGATAATTGAATCAATACATAAATGAACTGATATATAATTGAATTGAGATATAATTAAGCTGATAATTGAATCAAGATATAATTGAATCGAGATATAATTTAACTGATATATAATTGAATCGAGATATAATTAAGCTGATAATTGAATCAAGACATATATGAATTGATATATAATTGAATCGAGATATAATTAAACTGATACAGAACTGAATCGATTAAGAATTGAATCAATATGTAAACAAATCAATTAAGAACTGAATCAATATATAAACGAACCGATTAAGAACTGACTCAATATAGAAATTAATTGATCTATAAATGAATCGAGACATCACTGAAGCGAGATATAATTTAATTGATAGAGAATAGAATCAATATAGGATTTAATTGATATAGAAGCGATATAGAAATTAATTGATATAGAATAGAATCGATATAGGATTTAATTGATATAGAACAGAATCGATATAGAAATTAATTGATATAGAACAGAACTGATATAGGATTTAATTGATATAGAACTGATATAGGATTTAATTGATATAGAACTGATATAGAAATTGATATAGAATCAATATAGAAATTAATTGATATAGAATCAATATAGAAATTAATTGATATAGAATAGAATAGATAGAGAAATTAATTGATATATAATTTAACTGATAGATTAATTGAGATGTAATCTAAGTGATATGGAATCGAATCGCTATTGAACTTAATTAAGATGTAATTTAATTGAGTTTGAGGTATAATTTAACAGATAGAGAGTTTAATTGAGAGATAATTTAACTGATATCGAAACGAATTGATAGAGAATTGAATCGATATCGAAATGAATCGATACAGGATCCATCTTATCTCTAACTGAACCCATAGAGAACTTGACTTAGCTCGAAATTAATTGCTAAAGAACTTCGTTTAGCTCGAAATTAATTGCTGAAGAACTTCGCTTCCCTCTCCTTGAGCCTCCACGTCCTTCCGAAATCTCTTTATCCCAAAATTCCCACCTGGAGAAGAGCTCGGAGCTTCCACCTCCCCGTTGCCACCTCCGAGAAGGTTCTTGGTGGCTTCCTGGGAGCCGAGACGCGATGGCGGAGGGCTCGGCGCCGGCTCCCAACTCCACGAGGACTCCGGGAAGGGCCGAGAAGCTGGAAGGCGACCGGGAGAAAAGCTCCTCGAGGTCCAACTGGGAAGTTCTGGGCTCCGACCTCGCGGGGAACCCAAGAAGTGGAAGAGGCGCCGCACGCCGAGGCCCAAAAACCCGGAAAACGTCGCTTCTGGGGGGGGTTCGTTCATCCAAATCCAAAAATTTACGGAAAAATCAAGGAAAACTCACCGATTCCCCAAATTCAACGCAACGAGGAGGCGACGGGGGGGTTGGACACGAGCCCCTCGGCTTCACCGCCTGAAACGGCCCCCGGATCCCTTTTTCCTCCGCGGTTTCCAGGGAATTTGGGCTGCTTTGTTGCCGGGTTCCAGCCCAATTTAACGCCGCCTTCGTTTCTTTCCCAGTTTTTTTTTTTCCTTCCATCGGAGGTTCCCTCGCCGCCAAGCCCTTCGGCAGCGACACCAAAGAGTTAACGGCACCGACCGCTCGCTCGCTCCTCAAAATCCAGCTGGAAAAGCAGCCGCTTCGCCACTTTGCCTTTATTTCCCACCTTTTTCCCTGATTTTCCACCTTTTTGCCTTATTTCCCCCCTTTTTTCCCTTATTTTCCCCCCCTTTTTCCCTTATTTTCCCCCTTTTTCCCTTATTTTCCCCCTTTTTCCCTTATTTTCCCCCTTTTTCCCTTATTTTCCCCCTTTTTCCCTTATTTTCCCCCCCTTTTTCCCTTATTCCCCTCTCTTTTTTCCTTATTTCCCCCTCTCCTTTTTTTCCCTTATTTCCCTCTCCTTTTTTTTCCCTTATTTCCCCCCGTCCTTCTTTCTTCCCTTATTTCCCCCCTTTTCTTTCCTTATTTCCCCCTTGTTTCCCTTATTTTCCCCCTTTTTTCCCTTATTTTCCCCCTTTTTCCCCCCTTTCTTTCCTTCTTCCCCCCTTTTTCCTTATTTTCCCTCTTTTTTCCTTCCCCCCCTTTTCCTTATTTTCCCCTCTTTTTTCCTTATTTTCCCCCTCTTTTTTCCTTATTTTCCCCCTCTTTTTTCCTTATTTTCCCCCTTCTTTCTTCCTTATTTTCCCCTTTTTTTCCTTCTTCCCCCCCTTTTTCCTTATTTTCCCCTTTCTTTCCTTCTTCTCCCTTTTCTTTCCTTATTTCCCCCCTTTCTTTCCTTATTTCCCCCCTTTTCTTTCCTTATTTTCCCCCCTTTTTCCCTTATTTTCCCCCCTTTCTTTCCTTCTTCCCCCCCTTTTTTCCCTTTTCCCCCCTCTTTTTCCCTTTTCCCCCCTCTTTTTTCCTTATTTCCCCCCTTTCTTCCTTATTTCCCCCCTTTCTTCCTTATTTCCCCCTCTTTTTTCCTTATTCCCCCCTCTTTTTTCCTTATTTCCCCCCTTTCTTCCTTATTTCCCCCCTTTCTTCCTTATTTCCCCCTCTTTTTTCCTTATTCCCCCCTCTTTTTTCCTTATTCCCCCCTCTTTTTTCCTTATTTCCCCCCTTTTATTCCCTTATTTCCCCCCCTTTTTTTCATTTCCCCCCCTTTTTTCCTTATTTTTCCCCTTTTTCCCCTTTTTTCCTTATTTTCCCCCTTTTTTTCCCTTATTTCCCTCCCTTTCTTATTTCCCCCCTTTTATTCCTTCTTTTTCCCCTTTTCCCCCTTATTTTCCCCCCTCTCTTTTCCTTATTTTCCCCCTTTTTTCCTTATTCCCCCCTTTTTTCCTTATTCCCCCCTTTTTTCCTTATTTTCCACCTTTTTTCCTTATTTTCCACCTTTTCTTTCCTTATTTCCCCCTCTTTTTTTCCCTTATTCCCCCCTTTTCTTCCCTTCTTCCCCCCCCTTTTTTCCCTCATTTCCCCCCCTTTTCCCTCATTTTTCCCTCTTTTCCCCCCCGACAGCCGCTTTTAAGCCTCATTTTGTCGATTCCGCCAGGAAAACTCGGCTTTTCGCTGCCGGAGGGACCACCGAAAGGGGAAAAAACCACGGAATTTCCAACTTTTTTCGTGGATTGAAGGGAG
Organism: Phaenicophaeus curvirostris; assembly: GCF_032191515.1. NCBI lineage: Eukaryota > Metazoa > Chordata > Aves > Cuculiformes > Cuculidae > Phaenicophaeus > Phaenicophaeus curvirostris. Next base: position 75,917,374 of record NC_091431.1, read on the forward strand.
GGGGAGAAGTTTGGACGCTCCGAGGCGCCGCTGGGAATAAGAACCAGGTTTTCCGGACCCGCCGTGGGAACAATGCCGGCACCAAATTCCCTCGGGAAGCTTTTCCCCCTCCCTCTTCTTCCTCAAGCGGCGTCGGAGCCGCTTTCCGGGAATTTTTTACGCTCACGGATTGGGGTTGGGTGGATTTTTACCTTCTGGAATGCAGAAAAAAGGGGGAAAACCTCGGATTGGGAGGCGGAGATGGGATCTTCCCGACTTTTTAAGCGGCGGGGCCAACATTCCAGCTGGAAAAGAGCCTTCCGGACAACAAGCTCGCTGCCAACCGAGCCGCTCCCTCTGTTTTCCGGGCTCCAAAAGCCACAAAAAGACGGAAAAACACCCCTCCAATCCCACCCAACCCTCGGAAAACGGCGCTTTGAACCCCAAAAATCTCGGAATTTGCTCCTCCGAGGAACTTTTTGGCCTCGAAAGCCACACGGGGAACGTCGGGAAGAGCCGAAGCTCTTGGGAAAGGGGAGAAACGACTCGAATCGAGGGGAGAAAAGTAAAATTCCCGAGTATTTACGTGAAATCACAGCGAATTCCGTGCTTTTTCCTGGCTGTATTCCCAGTTTCCACCCCCCCTCGGCCTTCATGGCGAGCTCAGGAGAACATTCCCACCCGATAAATGGCTCTAATCCAAATTAAATCCTGATTATCCGCTTCCATCCCAGCCGGATGAATCCCAACCGCAAAAAAAAACCAGGATAAAGCCTTCGCTTCATCCCCAAACTCCGTTTATCCGGAGATAAACGGCAAAGAACTCAAAGCCGAGTTTTTTTTCCTCCTCCTGGCACATCCGAATGTTGTTTAAGCAAAAAATTCCCTTCCCAATCTCCTTTTTTAAGGTTTTTCCACCTCATTTTTCCAGAAAAAGAGGAAAATCGGAGCTTAAAAAGCGGAATAAAGGCTCGTTGGGCTTCTCCAAACCCACTTTTTGTGGGGATGGAGCTGGAGGGAAGGGGGTTGGAGGCCGGACTCGAGCAAATCCATAATTTTTTTCGGGAATAACACCACGGGAGCGAGAAAAAAGCAAGAGATGGAGCCCCAGGAGGGAAGATTTTCACGCCCGGGTGACGCAAAGGGTTGTGGTTCTAAGCAGCGACACCGCTGGAAGAGGAAAATGGGTTCGGAACGCGACAAAATGGGTCAAAAAGGCAAAAAAATGGTTCAAAACGTGACAAAATGGGCCCAAAATGCAGAAAAATGGTTTGAAATGCGACAAAATGGGTCCGAAACGCCACAAAATGGGTTCGGAAAGAGCGGAAATGGGTCCAAAACACCACAAAATGGGTCCAAAAAGAGCAGAAACGGGTCCAAATTGCAACAAAATGGGTCCAAACACCACAAAATGGGTCTGGAAAGAGTGGAAACGGGTCCAAAGTGCCACAAAATGGGTCCGAAATACCACAAAATGGGTTCAGGAAGAGCAGAAACGGGTCCAAATTGCAACCAAATGGGTCCAAACGCCACAAAATGGGTTCAGAAAGACCAGAAATGGGTCCAAACTGCAACAAAATGAGTCCAAACACCACAAAATGGGCCCAAAACGCCACAAAATGGGTTCAGAAAGAGCAGAAATGGGTCCAAACTGCAACAAAATGGGTCCAAACACCACAAAATGGGCCCAAAATGCCATAAAATGGGTTCAGAAAGAGCAGAAATGGGTCCAAAGCGCCACAAAATGGGGCCAGAAAGAGCGGAAACGGGTCCAAACGCCACAGAATTGGTCCAAAACGCCATAAAATGGGTTCAGAAAGAACGGAAATGGGTCCAAACGGCAACAAAATGGGTCCAAACTGCCACAAAATGGGTTCAGAAAGAGCAGAAACGGGTCTGAAAAACCACAAAACGGGTCCAAAATGCCACAAAATGGGCCCAAAAGAGCGGAAACGGGCCCAAACTGCAACAAAATGGGTCTGAAACGCCACAGAATGGGTTCAGAAAGAGCAGAAACGGGTCAAAATGCCACAAAATGGGTTCAGAAAGAGCGGAAATGGGTCCAAAACTCCACAAAACGGGCCCAAAATGCCACAAAATGGGTTCAGAAAGAGCAGAAACGCGTCCGAAACGCCACAAAATGGGCCCAAAACACCACCAAATGGGCCCAAAACGCCACAAAATGGGTTCAGAAAGAGCAGAAATGGGTCCAAACGCCACAAAATGGGTCCAGACACCACAAAATGGGTTCAGAAAGAGCGGAAACGCGTCCGAAACGCCACAAAATGGGTTCAGAAAGAGTGGAAATGGGCCCAAAACGCCACAAAACGGGCCCAAAAGAGTGGAAACGGGTCCAAACAGCAACAAAATAGATCCGAAACGCCACAAAACGGGTTCAGAAAGAGCAGAAACGGGTCCAAAGTGCCACAAAATGGGTCCAAACTGCAACAAAATGGGTCCAAAACACCACAAAATGGGTCCAGAAAGAGCAGAAATGGGTCCGAACTGCAACAAAATGGGTCCAAACACCACAAAATGGGTTCAGAAAGAGCGGAAACGGGACTGAAACGCCACAAAATGGGTCTGAAATGCCACAAAATGGGCCCAAAACGCCACAAAAAGGGTCCAAAAGAGCGGAAACGGGTCCAAAACGCCACAAAATGGGCCCAAACGCCACAAAATGGGTTTAGAAAGAGCGGAAACGGGTCCAAACTGCAACAAGGGTCCAAAACGCCACAAAATGGGTTCAGAAAGAGCAGAAATAGGTCCAAACGCCACAAAATGGGTCTGAAATGCCACAAAATGGGTCCAAACTGCAACAAAATGGGTCTGGAAAGAGTGAAAACGGGTCCAAACTGCAACAAAATGGGCCTGAAACACCACAAAATGGGTTCAGAAAGAGTGGAAACAGGTCCAGAACGCCACAAAATGGGCCCAGAAAGAGCAAAAACGGGTCCGAAACACCACAAAATGGGCCCAAACGCCACAAAACGGGTTCAGAAAGAGCAGAAAAGGGTCCAAACGGCAACAAAATGAGTCCAAACGCCACAAAATGGGTCCAGAAAGAGCGGAAACGGGTCCAAACTGCAACAAAATGGGTCCGAAACAACACAAAATGGGCCCAAAACGCCACAAAATGGGTTCAGAAAGAGCAGAAACGGGTCAAAACGCCATAAAATGGGTTCAGAAAGAGCGGAAACGGGTCCAAACGCCACAAAATGGGTCTGAAATGCCACAAAATGGGTCCGAAAGAGTGGAAACGGGTCCAAAATGCCACAAAATTGGTCCAAACACCACAAAATGGGTCCAAAAAGAGCAGAAACGAGCCCAAAATGCCACAAAATGGGTCCAAAGCGCCACAAAATGGGTTCAGAAAGAGCGGAAACGGGTGCAAACTGCAACAAAATGGGTCCAAACGCCACAAAATGGGTTCAGAAAGAGTAAAAATGGGTTGGAATCACTACGAATGGGTCCAAAATCACTAAAAACGGGCTCAAACCACTGTGAACTGATTCGGAATCGCTAAGAACGAGGTAAAAAAATCACTAAATATGGGTTTAAAACACTTCAAAAAGGTTCGGAATCACTAGAAGTCGGTTCAAACCCACGAGAAATGGATCCAAACCCCCTAAATACGGGTCCAAACCCCCTAAAACCGGGTCCCAATCGCTCTTCTCAAGTCTGAATCACTCTTAACCAGGTCCAGACCCCCTAAACCTGGGTCCCAGTCGCTCTTAACCAGGTCCAAACATCCTAAAACCACGTCCCAATCCCTCTAACTAGGTCCAAACCCCCTAAAACCACGTCCCAGTCACTCTTAACCAGGTCCAAACCCCCTAAAACTGGGTCCAAATCGCTCTTAACCAGGTCCAAAACACCGTTAACCGCATCCCAGTTGCTCCAAAGCTGGTTCTAATCGCTCTTAACTGGCTCCAAACCCCCTAAAACCAGGTCCCAATCACTCTTAACTAGTTCCAAACCCCCGAGAACAGGGTTCCAATCGCTCTTTTTGGGTCCTGATCCCTCTTAACCGGGTCCAAATCTCCTAAAACCCAGTCCCACTCACCCTAACCGGGTCCTAGTTGCTCTTAACCGGGTCCCAGTCACTTTCAAGCGGTTCTAATCACTCTTAACCGGCTCTTAGTTGCTCTCAACCGGGTCCAAACTCCCTAAAACCAGGTCCCAGTCACTTTTAACCTGGTCCCAGTCACTTTTAACCTGGTCCAAACCCCCTAAACTGCATCCCAATCACTCTAACGGAGTCCAAATCGCTCTTAACCGGGTCCAAACTCCCTAAAACCGGGTTCAACTCCCTCTTAACCGGATCCAAACCCCCTAAAACCGCATCCCAGTCACTCTAAAGCGCTTCTAATCACTCTTAATCGGGTCCAAGTCGCTTTATTAGAGTCCAAACCCCCTAAACCAGGGTCCCAATCACCCTAAAACAGTTGTAATCGCTCTTAACCGGCTTCTAAGCCCTCTTCACCGAGTCCAAGTCGCTCTTAACAGGGTCCAAACCCTGCAAACTCGCATTTCAGTCACCCCAAAGCACTTCTAACCGCTCTTAACCGGGTCCAAACCCCCTAAAAACACATCCCAGGCCCTCTAAAGCGCTTCTAATCGCTCTTAACCGGCTTCTAACCGCGCTTAACCAGGTCCAAAGCCCCTAAAAACGCATCCCAGTCACTCTAAAGCGCTTCTAAACGTTCGTAACCGGGTCCAAAGCCCCCCAAAGCGGGTCAAATCCCCTCAAAGCGGGTCTAAACGCTCTTAACCAGCTTCTAATCACTCTTAACCGAGTTCAAGTCGCTTTTAACCGACTCCAGACCCCCTTAAACCGCCTCTCAGTTACTCTAAAGCGCTTCTAACCGCTCTTAACCGGGTCCAAAGCCCCTCAAAGCGGGTCCAAAGCCCCTCAAAGCGGGTCCCCCTCGCTCTTAACCGGGTCCCAGTCACTCTAAAGCGCTTCTAAACGCTCTTAACCGGCTTCTAATCACTCTTAACCAAGTCCAGACCCCCTTAAACCGCATCCCAGTCACTCTAAAGCGCTTCTAAAGGCTCTTAACCGGGTCCAGAGCCCTCCAAACTGGGTCCAGAGCCCCCCAAACCGGGTCCAAATCCCCTCAAACCGGGTCCCCCTCGCTCTTAACCGAGTCCCAGTCACTCTAAAGCGCTTCTAACCGCTCTTAACCGGGTCCAGAGCCCCTCAAAGCGGGTCCAAAGCCCCCCAAACCGGGTCCCAGTCACTCTAAATCGCTTCTAAACGCTCTTAACCGAGTCCAAGTCGCTTTTAACCTAGTCCCAGTCACTCTAAAGCGCTTCTAACCGCTCTTAACCGGCTCCAAAGCCCCCCAAAGCGCTTCTAACCGCTCTTAACCGAGTCCAGAGCCCCTTAAACCGCCTCTCAGTCACTCTAAAGCGCTTCTAACCGCTCTTAACCGGCTCCAAAGTCCCCCAAAGCGGCTCCAAAGCCCCCCAAAGCGCTTCTAACCGCTCTTAACCGAGTCCAGAGCCCCTTAAACCGCCTCTCAGTCACTCTAAAGCGCTTCTAACCGCTCTTAACCGGGTCCAGAGCCCCTCAAACCGGCTCCAGAGCCCCCCAGAGCGGCTCCAGAGCCCCCCCAAAGCGGGTCCCAGTCACTCTAAAGCGCTTCTAAACGCTCTTAACCGGCTTCCAATCACTCTTAACCGACTCCAGACCCCCTTAAACCGCGTCCCAGTCACTCTAAAGCGCTTCTAAACGCTCTTAACCGAGTCCAGACCCCCTCAAACCGCCTCTCAGTCACTCTAAAGCGCTTCTAACCGCTCTTAACCGGGTCCGAAGCCCCCCAAAGCGGGTCCAAAGCCCCTCAAAGCGGGTCCTCAGTCCCTCTAAAGCGCTTCTAATCGCTCTTAACCAAGTCCAAGTCGCTCTTAACCGACTCCAGACCCCCTTAAACCGCGTCCCAGTTACTCTAAAGCGCTTCTAAACGCTCTTAACCGAGTCCAGACCCCCTTAAACCGCCTCCCAGTCACTCTAAAGCGCTTCTAACCGCTCTTAACCGGGTCCGAAGCCCCTCAAAGCGGGTCCCACTCGCTCTTAACCGAGTCCCAGTCACTCTAAAGCGCTTCTAAACGCTCTTAACCGGCTTCTAATTACTCTTAACCGACTCCAGACCCCCTTAAACCGCGTCCCAGCCCCTCTAAAACGCTTCTAATTGCTGTTAACCGGCTTCTAAGCGCTCTTAACCGGGTCCAAAGCCCCTAGAACAGGCTCCCCGTCACTCTAAAGCGCTTCTAATCGCTCTTAACCGGCTCCAAAGCCCCTCAAAGCGGGTCCCCCTCGCTCTTAACCGCTTCTAAACGCTCTTAAACCGCGTCCCGGTCACTCTAAAGCGCTTCTAACCGCTCTTAACCGGCTCCAAAGCCCCTCAAAGCGGCTCCAAAGCCCCCCAAAGCGGCTCCAAAGCCCCCCAAAGCGGCTCCAAACCCCCCCAAAGCGGCTCCCCCCGGCTCTAAGGGTCCCGGGCGGGGGTGGCCGTTCCCCTCAGGGCTTTTCTCTCACCGCTTTGCCGTCGCAGTAGTACATGAGGGCGGCTCGGGGCAGCCCGTAAGCGCAGTACATGGTCCCGGCCCGGGGCCGTCTCCGTCTCCTCCCCAGCAGCCGCAGCCGCCGCCGCTCCTTTCTCTCCGCCGCCTCCCGCTCCGCATCTCCCCGCGCTCTGCTCCTCCTCCCCCTCCATTGCCCTCCTCCTCCTCCTCCTCCTCCTCCTCATGCAAATCAGGGCGAGACCATCCAGACAAATGGCGGGGGGGGGGGAGGTGAAAATGGCGGGGGCGGCGCGCGCTCCCCCCTCCCCTTTTCCCGCTTTTTTTTCCTTCCCCTTCACCTGCCATTTTCCCCCTTCATTCACTTTTTTCCCTCTTTTTCACCCCTTTTCCTCCTCCTTCCCCTTTTCTCTTCCCTTTTCCCTCTTTTTCTCGTCTCTTTTGCCTTTTCCCTTCTATTTTTCCTTCTCTTTTTGCTTTTTTCCTTCTCTTTTTCCCCTTTCCCTTCTCTTTTTGCTTCTTCCCCTTCTCTTTTCCCCCTTCCCCTTCTCTTTTCCCCCTTCCCCTTCTCTTTTTCCCCTTCCCCTTCTCTTTTTGCTTCTTCCCCTTCTCCTTTTGCTTTTTTCCTTCTCTTTTGGCCTGTTCCCATCTCTTTTTCCCTTCTTTTTGCCTTTTCCCTTCTCTTTCCCTTTTTCCCCTTCTCTTTCTGCTTTTTTCCCTTCGCTTTTCCCCTTTTCCCTTCTCTTTTCGACTTTTACCCTTCTCTTTTCCCCTTCCCCTTCTCCTTTTTCCCCTTTCCCTTCTTTTTCCCCCTTTCCCTTCTCTTTTTTCCTCCTTCCCTTCGCTTTTTTCCCCTTCCCCTTCTCTTTTTGTTTGTTCCCTTCTCTTTTCCCCCTTTTCCCTTCTCTTTTTCCCTTTTCCCTTCTCTTTTTCCCTTTTATCCTTCTCTTTTTCCCTTTTCCCTTCTTTTTCCCTTTTATCCTTCTCTTTTTCCCCTTTTATCCTTCTCTTTTTCCCTTTTTTCCTTCTCTTTTTCCCTTTTTCGTTCTTTTCCCCTTTTCCCTTCTCTTTTTCCCTTTTCCCCTTCTCTTTCTGCCTTTTTCCCTTCTCTTTTCCCCCTTTCCCTTCTCTTTTTGACTCTTCCCCTTCTTTTTCCCTTTCCCCTCCTCCTTTTACCTTTTCCCCTTCTCTTTTCCCCTTTTCCTTCTCTTTTTCCCCTTTCCCTTCTCTTTTTCCCCTTTTCCCTTCTGTTTTTGCTTGTTCCCTTCTCTTTTTGCCTATTTCCCTTCTTTTCCCCTTTTCCCTTCTTTTTTTTGCTTTTCTACCCTCTCTATTCGCCTTTTCCCTTCTCTTTTTGCTTGTTCCCTTCTCTTTTTCCGTTTTCCTTTCTCTTTTTGCCTTTTCCCTTCTCTTTTTCCCTTCTCCTCTTGCCTTTTCCCTTCTTTTTCCATTCTTCCTTCCTTTTTTCCCCTTTTCTCTTTTTTCCTGCCTTTATCCCCTCTTTTTCATCCCTTTTCTTCCTTTTTCTTTTCTTTCCCCTCCTTTTCCCTTTCTTTCCCTTCCCCTTTTTCTTCCTTTTCCCCCCTTTTCCCTCTGTTCTCTTCTCTTTTTTCCCTTTCCCCTTTTTCTTTTTGCTTTTTCTTCCCCTTTTCTTTTTTCTTCCCTTTCCCTTTTTCTCTCCCCCTTTCCCTTTTTCTCTTCCCCCTTTCTTTCTTCTCTTTCTCCCTTTCCCTTTTCTCTTCCCCATTTCCCTTTTTTCTCTTCCCCCTTTTTCTTCCTCATTTTCCCCTTTTTCTTCACTTCGCCTTTTCTCCCTTCTTTCCTTTTTTCTTTTCTTTCTTTCTCTCATTTCTCTTTCTCTCATTTCTCTCTTCCTCTTTTCTTTTTTCTCTTTTCTTTTCTTTTCTCTTTTCCTTTCTTTTCCTTTCCCTCTTTTTTCTTTTTTCTCCTTCTCTTTCTTTTTCTCTCCTTTCTTTCTCTCTTTCTTTCTTTTCTATTTTTGCTTTTCTTCTTTCTTTCTCTTTCTTTCTTTCTCTTTATCTTTCTTTTTCTCTTTCTCGTCTTTCTTTTTCTTTCTCTTTTTCTCTCTTTCTGTTCTCTTTTTCTTATTTCTCTTTTTCTTTCTCTTTCTCTCTTTCTCTTTCACTCTTTCTCTTCTCATCTCTTTTCTCTTTCTCTTCTCTTTATCTCTTTCTTTTCTTTCTCTTCTTTTTCTTCTCTTCTCTTCTCTTCTTTTTCTTTTTCTTCTCTTCTCTTTTCTTTTCTTTCTCTTCTCTTTCTTTCCCTTTCTTCCTTTCTTCCTTCCTTTCTTTCTCTTTCTCTCTTTCTTTCCCTCTTTCTTTCTTTCTTTCCCTCTTTCTTTTTCTTTCTTTCTTCCTTCCTTCCTTCATTCATTTCTTTCTCTCTTTCTCTTTCTTTCTTACTTCCTTTCTTCCTTCCTTTCTTTCCCTTCCTTTCTTTTTCTTTCTTTCCTTCTTTTCTTTTTCTTTCCTTCTTTTCCTTCTTTTTTCTTTCTTTTCTTTCGTTCTTTTCTTTCTTCCTTTCTTTTCTTCCTTTCTTCCTTTTTCTCTCTTCCTTTCTTTTCTTTCCTTTCTTCCTTTCTTTCCCTTCCTTTCTTCCTTTAATTCTTCCTTTCTTCCTTTCTCTCTTACTCCCTCTCTCTCCTTTCTCTTTTTCTTTCTCTCTTCTTTCTTTCCTTTCTTTCTTTCTTCCTTTCTCCCTTCCTTTCTTTCTCTTTCTTTCTCCCTTTCTTCCTTTCTTCCTTCCTTTCTACCTTTCTTTCTTCTTTTTCTTTCTTCCTTTCTTTCTCTTTCTTTCACTTTCTTCCTTTCTTTCACTTTCTTCCTTTCTTTCTCTTTCTTCCTTTCTTTCTCCCTTTCTTTCTTTCTTCCTTCCTTTCTTTCTCCCTTCCTTTCTTTCTCTCTTTCTTTCTCCCTTTCTTCCTTCCTTTCTACCTTTCTTTCTTCCTTCATTTCTCTTTCTTTCTTTTTCTTTCTCTTTCTTTCTTCCTTTCTTCCTTTTCTTCTTCCTTCCTTCCTTTCTTCCTTCCTTTCCTCCTTTTTCTCTCTTCCTTTTTTCTTGTTCTTTCCTTTCTTCCTTTCTTTCCTCTTTCTTCCTTTAATTCTTTCTTCCTTCCTTCCTCTTTCTCTCTTTCATATTTCTTCCTCTTTCCTCTCTCTCTTTCTTTCTCTTTTTCTCTTTCTCTTTCCTTTCTCTCTCTCTCTTTTTCTCTTTCCTTTCTCTTTTTCTCTTTCCTTTCTCTTTTTCTCTTTCTCTTTCTCTTTTTCTCTTTCCTTTCTCTCTTTCTTTTTTCTCTTTTTCTCTTTCCTTTCTCTCTTTCTCTCATTTCTCTTTCTCTCTTTCTCTTTCCTTTCTCTCTTTCTCTCATTTCTCTCTCTTTCTCTTTCTCTTTCTCTGTTTCTCTTTCCTTTCTCTTTCTCTCTTCCCTCTGTCTCTCTGTGTGTCCCCGTCCCCCTCCCCGCTGTCCCCCCGGCGGTGCCGTCACCATCTGGCTGCGCCGCTGGCTCTGTCCCAGCTTTGTGCCTCCTCCCCCCTCGGGGACCCGCGGGGTCAAACCCCCCCCCCCCATCCTCCTCCCGTCACCCCCGGGGACCCCAGCCCCGGGGACCCCCCTCCCACCACCTCGCGGCACCTTCTCCCCTCCAGCCACAACCACCTCCGGGATGGAACCACCAGGGGAGAAGGTGCTCCACCAGGAGAGGAGGAGGAGGAGGAAGGAGATGGAGGAGGAGATGGAGGGAGGAGATGGAGGAGGAGATGGAGGAGGAGATGGAGGAGGAGGAGGTGGAGGAGGAGGAGGAAGGAGATGGAGGAGGAGGAGAAGGAGATGGAGAAGAAGGAGGAGGAAGAGGAGAAGGAGATGGAGGAGGAGGAGGAGAAGGAGAAGGAGAACAAGGAGGAGAAGAAGGAGGAGAAGGAGAAGGAGGAGGAGGAGAAGAAGGAGGAAGAGGAGAAGGAGGCGGAGGAAGAGGAGAAGGAGGAGGAAGGAGAAGGATGAGGAAGAGGAGGAGAAGACAGAGGAGGAGGTGGAGGAGAAGGAGGGGGAAGAGGAGAAGGAGATGGAGGAGGAGGAAGGAGATGGAGGAGGAGAAGGAGGAGAAGGAGAAGGATGAGGAGACGGAGGAGGAAGAGGAAGAGAAGAAGGAGGAGGAGAAGAAGGAGGAGGAGGAGGAGAATAAGGAGAAGGAGATGGAGGAGGAGGAAGGAGATGGAGAAGGAGGATGAGGAAGAGAAGAAGGAGGAGGAGGAGGAGAAGGAGGAGGAAAGAGAAGGATGAGGAAGAGGAGGAGGTTAAGGAGGAGGAATAGGAGGAGAAGAAGGAGGAGGAGGAGAAGGAGGAGGAAGGAGAAGGAGAAGGAGGAGGAGAAGAAGGAGGAGAAGGAGAAGGAGAAGGAGAAGGAGAAGGAGAAGGAGAAGGAGAAGGAGGAGGAGGAGGAGGAGGAGGAGGAGAAGGATGTGTCTGAGCGCATCGAGCTCCTCCCGCGCCCGACTGCAGGAGACCTCGCTCCTTCTCCAGATGGTCCATGAATAAATCACCTCCTGCCACCTCCCGGCCTCCAAAAAGCTTCTTGCCAGCAGCCGCGTGGGGACACGGCTCCTTCAGGATTCCACCCCACCTCCTCGTGCCTCAAGGTTGCTCCAAGTCCACCTTCTAGTGGCTCGAGGTTGCTCCAAGCCCCATCCAACCACCTCCTAGTGCCTCAAGGTTGCTCCAAGCTCCATCCAACCACCTTCTACTCGATCAAGGTTGCTCCAAGCCCCATCAAGGTTGCTCCAAGCCCCATCCAACCACCTCCTAGTGCCTCGAGGTTGCTCCAAGCCCCATCCAACCACGTCCTAGTGCCTCAAGGTTGCTCCAAATCCACCTCCTAGTGCCTCGAGGTTGCTCCAAGCCCCATCCAACCACCTCCTAGTGCCTCAAGGTTGCTCCAAGTCCACCTTCTAGTGCCTCGAGGTTGCTCCAAGCCCCATCCAACCACCTTCTACAGGATCAAGGTTGCTCCAAGTCCACCTTCTAGTGGATCAAGGTTGCTCCAAGCCCCATCCAACCACCTTCTAGTGCCTCAAGGTTGCTCCAAGCCCCATCCAACCACCTTCTACTCGATCAAGGTTGCTCCAAGCCCCATCCAACCACCTTCTAGTGCCTCAAGGTTGCTCCAAGCCCCATCCAACTACCTTCTACTTGATCAAGGTTGCTCCAAGCCTCATCCAACCACCTTCTACTGGATCAAGGTTGCTCCAAGTCCATCTTCTAGTGCCTCAAGGTTGCTCCAAGCCCCATCCAACCACCTTCTAGTGGATCAAGGTTGCTCCAAGCCCCATCCAACCACCTTCTAGTGGATCAAGGTTGCTCCAAGCCCCATCAAGGTTGCTCCAAGCCCCATCCAACCACCTTCTACTTGATCAAGGTTGCTCCAAGCCCCATCCAACCACCTTCTAGTGCCTCAAGGTTGCTCCAAGCCCCATCAAGGTTGCTCCAAGCCCCATCCAACCACCTCCTAGTGCCTCAAGGTTGCTCCAAGTCCATCTTCTAGTGCCTCGAGGTTGCTCCAAGCCCCATCCAACCACCTTCTACTCGATCAAGGTTGCTCCAAGCCCCATCCAACCACCTCCTCGTGCCTCAAGGTTGCTCCAAGCCCCATCCAACCACCTCCTCGTGCCTCGAGGTTGCTCCAAGCCCCATCCAACCACCTCCTCGTGCCTCAAGGTTGCTCCAAGTCCACCTCCTAGTGCCTCAAGGTTGCTCCAAGCCCCATCCAACCACCTCCTAGAGCCTCAAGGTTGCTCCAAATCCACCTCCTAGTGCCTCAAGGTTGCTCCAAGTCCCATCCAACCACCTCCTAGTGCCTCAAGGTTGCTCCGAGCCCCATCCAACCACCTTCTACTTGATCAAGGTTGCTCCAAGCCCCATCCAACCACCTTCTACTGGATCAAGGTTGCTCCAAGCCCCATCAAGGTTGCTCCAAGCCCCATCAAGGTTGCTCCAAGCCCCATCCAACCACCTCCCAGCGCCTCCAGCTGCTTCGTAGGGCCCCCCCCCATCCGTCCATGCCCTTTGTCCTCCAACCACGTGCTGGAACGGAGCCGACCCTCTCCGAACCTCCTCCAGACGAGCTCCTCGCCTCATTTTTTTTTATTTTCCACGCGCAAAACCCCGAGATACGGACCCGAAGCTCCATCAACCGCCCTCCCCACCTCTTTGTTCCACCCCCTCCTCCTTCCTCCTCCAGTTTTTGATTCCCGGGGTGGCTCCGGCTCTTCTCCCCCGGCTCCGCCGTCCCCCCCAGGTGCGCGGCGAGCGCCGAGGGCTTCGTGCCAAGGGCTGGGGGTGGATTTGGCTCCCGTTCAACAGCTCCGGCGCGGCCAACAATGACCGGATTGTGCCGCCTTCCCAGCGAGTTTTTTCCCTTCTCCCCCCTCGGCTCCGTAATTGGGGCCTCCTCGTTAACCTTTTCCTCCAACTCAACGCTCGAAGATAAAAAAAAAACCTTCCAAAAAGCCATTTTTCTCTTTTTTTTTTTTGAGAAAATTCAACAAAACCGCGATTTTTTAAATTTTTCCAGCGATTTTCGCTTTTCAACAGGTCCGCGAAGCTCGTTTTTCCCCCCCAAAAAACTTCCTCGTGCTCCTTCTCCTTCGTTAATTTTTTTTTTCTCGGAAATTAAAAAAAAAAAAAAAAAAATCGGGAGAAATCACCATAAGGGCTTCTTTGCATTTTTAATTTAGTAACTAACATATGAATCCATTTGCATATTAATGAGTTGCAGAGGAAATCATGCATACCTAATCGCCTCCTCGCTGGGGCGAAGGCGCCGCGCTCGGCCTCGCTGACGAACCTTAACGAGGCCGGAGTCGCCGGCTCCTCGAGATCCTCCTCGTCCCTCCGAAAATCCCTTTTTTTTTTTTTGGGAAAATTGGGGGTTTTTTAAGATTTTTCCAAGGTTTTTGGGGTTATTTTTGGAGGGGGCCTCTTCTCCTCGCTCGTTTCCTATTCATAATCATTAATGCAGCTCCTAATTAGACAGCATATGTCGTTAACCCCCGCGGCGCCGGGGAAGAGTGGAGGCTCCTCGCTCGAGTTGGGGATTCGCGGAGTCGTTTTTCCTTCTCGTTTTGGAAGGAATTAAAGGGGATTTGGGGGTGAAGAACGTGAGGTAGAAGGTTGGGTTGGTGGGTTCTTCATGGTGGAGAAGACAAGGAGGTGGCGAGAGCATCAAGAAGGGGGGTGGAAACCAAGCCTGGAAGGGTCCGAGGGGACTTGGAAGAGTTGAGGAGCGTGGAAGGGGTTGGAAGGGACCTTAAAACTCTGAGATTCAGGGATTGGGTTGGGTTGGAAGGGACCTCAAAGATCAGAGACACGTGGAATGGGGTGGAAGAGACCTTAAAGAGCAAAGAATCATGGATTGGGTTGGGTTGGAAGGGACCTCAAAGATCAGAGATTCGTGGATTGGGGTGGAAGGGACCTTAAAAGATCAGAATCCTGGACTAGGTTGAGTTGGAAGCTCTCTCTTCTCCACACGAAGCAGCCCCGGGTCCTTCAGCCTCTTGGAACCCTCGTTCTCCAGCCCCTCAACCTCTCAGAACCCTCATTCTCCAGCCCCTCAACCTTCTCTTCTCCACATGAAGCACCTAGAGGTCCCTCAACCTCTCGGAACCCTCATTCTCCAGCCCCTCAACCTTCTCTTCTCCACATGAAGCACCTCTAGGTCCTTCAGCCTCTCAGAACCCTCGTTCTCCAGCCTCAGAACCCTCATTCTCCAGTCCCTCAACCTTCTCTTCTCCACATGACGCACCTCTAGGTCCTTCAGCCTCTTGGAACCCTCGTTCTCCAGCCCCTCAACCTCCTCTTCTCCACATGAAGCACCTATAGGTCCCTCAGCCCCTCGGAACCCTCGTTCTCCAGCCCCTCAACCTCTTGGAACCCTCATTCTCCAGCCCCTCAACCTCTCAGAACCCTCGTTCTCCAGCTCCTCAACCTCCTCTTCTCCACATGAAGCACCTAGAGGTCCTTCAGCTCCTCAGAACCCTCGTTCTCCAGCCCCTCAACCTCTTGGAACCCTCCTTCTCCAGCCCCTCAACCTCTCAGAACCCTCATTCTCCAGCCCCTCAACCTCCTCTTCTCCACATGAAGCACCTATAGGTCCTTCAGCCTCTCGGAACCCTCCTTCTCCAGCCCCTCAACTTTCTCTTCTCCACACGAAGCACCTATAGGTCCCTCAACCTCTCGGAACCCTCGTTCTCCAGCCCCTCAACCTTCTCATCTCCAGCAGGATCACCCGGAACCCTCCCCAAACCTTCCCTCTCCCCCCCCCAAACCCCAGAAACGTGGAATCTGGGAGGTGGGGCTGGACGAGGAGGTTCTTCCCGGCTCCTCCATCCCCGTTGAGCGAATCCTCCATCCCCGTCCCACCCCCCGGTTTGTTCTTTTGACTGTCCCGGGAAGCACGTGGTGAACACAAGCTGTTTCCTCCTCCACGTTTCGTGTGTGTGTGTGTCCCCCCCCTCCCCTCCACCATCTCCTCGTTCTTCTCCGAGTCCCCCTCGAGGTGATCATAAATATCCCCAAATAGCCTTCAACAGCTTGGAGAGACGTTCACACCTCCCCGGTGCCAAGGGAAGACGGGAAAATAGAGAGAGGAACAGATGCTCCGAGGTCAAAAAGGGAAACGGGTGTTTCCTCCCAGGAGAAGAAAAAAAACAAACCCACCCTGAAGCTCCTCCTGGATCCCAAAGTCCCGAAGGAGGTGGAGCTCGAGGGCTTGGGAGGAGAAAAGGACCAAGGGGATGGGGGGGAATGATGGTTCCACAGGGCGGGGGGGCGGGGGACGGGGTGGAAGGGACCTCGAGGGGCACGGGAGGGACCTCGAAGGTCATGGGAGGGGTTGGAAGGGAGCTTAATGATCATGGAAGGGATCTTAATGACCTTAGAAGGGATCTTAGTGACCTTAGAAGGGGTTGGAAGGGACCTCAAAGGTCATGGAAGGGATCTTAACGATCATGGAAGGGGTTGGAAGGGATCTTAATGACCTTAGAAGGGATCTTAATGGTCTTAGAAGGGATCTCAACGATCATGGAAGGGGTTGGAAGGGACCTCAATGATCTTAGAAGGGATCTTAATGATCATGGAAGGGATCTTAATGATCTTAGAAGGGGTTGGAAGGGACTTTAATGATCGTGGAAGGGGTTGGAAGGGATCTTAATGACCTTAGAAGGGATCTTAACAATCATGGAAGGGGTTGGAAGCGATCTTAATGATCTTAGAAGGAATCTTAACGATCTTAGAAGGGGTTGGAAGGGACCTTAATGATCATAGAAGGGATCTTAGTGACCTTAGAAGGGATCTTATTGATCATAGAAGGGATCTTAATGATCATAGAAGGGATCTTAATGACCTTAGAAGGGATCCTAATCATCTTAGAAGGGGTTGGAAGGGACCTTAATGACCTTAGAAGGGATCTTAATGACCTTAGAAGGGATCTTAATGACCTTAGAAGGGGTTGGAAGGGACTTTAATGATCGTGGAAGGGGTTGGAAGGGATCTTAATGATCATGGAAGGGATCTTAATGATCTTAGAAGGGATCTTAATGACCTTAGAAGGGATCCTAATCATCTTAGAAGGGGTTGGAAGGGACCTTAATGATCATGGAAGGGATCTTAGTGACCTTAGAAGGGATCTTAATGATCATAGAAGGGGTTGGAAGGGACCTCAAAGATCATGGAAGGGGTTGGAAGGGATCTTAATGATCATAGAAGGGATCTTATTGATCTTAGAAGGGATCTTAATCATCTTAGAAGGGATCTTAATGGTCTTAGAAGGGGTTGGAAGGGATCTTAATGACCTTAGAAGGGATCTTAATGACCTTAGAAGGGATCTTAATCATCTTAGAAGGGATCTTAATGATCTTAGAAGGGGTTGGAAGGGACCTCAAAGGTCATGGAAGGGATCTTAACGATCATGGAAGGGGTTGGAAGGGATCTTAATGATCATAGAAGGGATCTTAATGATCTTAGAAAGGATCTTAATGATCTTAGAAGGGGTTGGAAGGGACCTCAAAGGTCATGGAAGGGGTTGGAAGGCATCTTAATGATCATAGAAGGGATCTTAATGACCTTAGAAGGGGTTGGAAGGGACCTCAGAGGTCATGAAAGGGACCTTAATGATCATGGAAGGGGTTGGAAGGGATCTTAATGATCCTAGAAGGGATCTTAATAATCTTAGAAGGGGTTGGAAGGGGTCTTGGTGATCATGGAAGGGGTTGGAAGGGACCTCAAAGATCATGGAAGGGACCTTACTGATCATGGAAGGGGTTGGAAGGGATCTTAATGATCCTAGAAGGGATCTTAATGACCTTAGAAGGGATCTTAATGATCTTAGAAGGGGTTAGAAGGGACTTTAATGATCGTGGAAGGGGTTGGAAGGGACCTCAAAGATCACGGAATCATGGAATGGGTTGAAGAGACCTTAAGGATCAGCGAATCCCAGGGCGCTTTGGGTTGGAAGGGACCTCCAAGCCCACCGAGCTCCAGCAGCAGGGCCACCTCCCCCCGGCTCAGGGCCTCCAAGCCCCGTCCCACGTGGCCTTCAGCATCTCCAGGCCTGGAGCAGCCCCCACGTCAGGAGAAAAACCAGAACTTAAAGCCCCAAGCAGGCGTCGTCGTGCCAAGAAGCTGTCAGGGGAGCTTCTCTCGGCGTTTAACGACGTTAATTGTTGTTGGAGCTCGTCCGCTCGGTTTTTTTCGCTCCAGATTTTCCCCAATCCTGATGTTTTTTTTCCGCTCGTTTCTCGCTTGGGTGGAAAACCAATAAATAACAGCGAGAAGACGCCGGGAGGAACATCTCGCTAATCAACGGCCTCTGGAGAGCAACCACGGCTTCAGCGTCCAACTCAACGGCCAAACTCTTCCTCGATTCCAGGATCTCGGAGGTCCCTCCAACCCAAACCATCCAGTGACCTTCAAGGACCCTTCAACCCAACCCATTTCCTGACCTTCAAGGACCCTTCAACCCAACCCAGTCCATGATTTTCTGATCTTTGAGGTCCCTTCCACCCTAAAATTCATCGTTTCCACCCTAGAATCCACCTTTTCCACCCTAGAATCCATCATTTCCACCCTAGAATCCATTGTTTCCACCCTAGAATCCATATTTCCACCCTAGAATCCACCTTTTCCACCCTAGAATCCATCGTTTCCACCCTAGAATCCATCTTTTTGACCCTAGAATCCACCTTTTCCACCCTAGAATCCATCGTTTCCACCCTAGAATCCATCGTTTCCACCCTAGAATCCATCGTTTTCACCCTAGAATCCACCTTTTCCACCCTAGAATCCATCTTTTCCACCCTAGAATCCACCTTTTCCTCCCTAGAATCCACCTTTCCCACCCCAAAATCCATCGTTTCCACCCTAGAATCCACCTACGGATTTGAGGAGCAGCTCCAGGTGGGACAGTCCAGGAGGAGGAGGTGACCCCAGGAGAAGCCTGAAGACTACGGAGCGACTGAGGTCTGGAGAAGGTCCATCCCGGGGTCGGGGTGGGGGGTTGAAGGCCACGGCGCGTGAGGCTTGGAGCAACCAGAGCTTGGATCTCCATGGACTTGGAGGTCCCTTCGAACTCAAAAAGGTTGAAGAAACCCACTTCTCTCCTCCAGGAGGTTCTCCAGCCCTCGGTTCCTCCCCTGGACCTGGTCCAAGAGGGTTAATCCCACCCCCCCCCGGCGCCGCTCAAGCTTCAACCTCCCTTTAAGCTGATTTTTCCGACGCGATTTGCTGCCGGTTGCGGCCTTCGGAGCCGCTTCGAGAGCCGCGGCGCGACCTAACGAGGAGAAGACAACCCGTATCTCCAGGGCTACGGCCACTCCGACCCCACGTCTCCATCCAGGCGCGGTCGCCTCCGCCTCGACTCAGAAAAAAAAGGGATTTCTCCTCAAAACCCACAGCGACAGGCGAGAAAAAGAGTCGTTACGAGGCTGATTTCCCTCAAAAATCACTTTTTTTCATCCCTTTCTCCACTGTTTCCCTCAAAAAATCCCTTTTTGAAGGGTTTTTTATATCATTTCCCTCAAAAATTACTATTTTGTATCTCTTTTTATACCATTTCCCTCAAAAATTACATTTTTTCATCCCTTTATGCACTATTTGCCTCAAAAAATCCCTTTTTGAAGGGGTTTTTTACACCTTTTCCCTCAAAAATGACATTTTTTCATCCCTGTTTACACCATTTACCTCCAAAAATCCCTTTTTTGAAGGTTTTTCTATACCATTTCCCTCAAAAATAACGTTTTTTCACCCCTCTTTACGCTATTCCCCTCAAAAAAACCCTTTTTGAAGGGTTTTTTTATACCCTTTCCCTCAAAAATTACCATTTTCTATCTCTTTTTATACCATTTCCCTCAAAAAATACCTTTTTTCATCCCTTTTTACAGATTTTGCCTCGAAAAATCCCTTTTTGAAGGAGTTTTTTTATATAATTTCCCTCAAAAATGACATTTTTTCACCCCTCTTTACACTATTTGCCTCAAAAATCCTTTTTTGAAGGGGTTTTTTATACCCTTTCCCTCAAAAATTACCATTTTTTATCTCTTTTTATACCATTTCCCTCAAAAATCCCTTTTTTGAAGGTTTTTTAATACCCTTTCCCTCAAAAATTACATTTTTTCATCCCTCTTTACACTATTTCCCTCAAAAAATCCCTTTTTGAAGGGTTTTTTTATACCCTTTCCCTCAAAAATTACATTTTTTCATCCCTGTTTACACCATTTACCTCAAAAAAATCCCTTTTTGAAGGGTTTTTTTATATCATTTCCCTCAAAAAATACATTTTTTCATCCCTTTTTACAGATTTTGCCTCAAAAAATCCCTTTTTGAAGGGTTTTTTTATATCATTGCCCTCAAAAATTACATTTTTTCATCCCTTTATAAACCATTTCCCTCAAAAAATCCCTTTTTTGAAGGTTTTTTAATACCCTTTCCCTCAAAAATTACATTTTTTCATCCCTCTTTACACTATTTCCCTCAAAAAATCCCTTTTTGAAGGGTTTTTTTATACCCTTTCCCTCAAAAATTACCATTTTCAATCTCTTTTTATACCATTTCCCTCAAAAATGACATTTTTTTCATCCCCGTTCACACCATTTGCCTCAAAAATCCCTTTTTGAAGGGTTTTTTTACCATTTCCCTCAAAAACTACATTTTTCATCCCTTTTTACACCAAAAAATCCCTTTTTAAAGGTGTTTTTAATATCGTTTTCCTCAAAACTTACATTTTTCTCGCTTTTTATAACATTTGCCTCGAAAACTACCCCTTTTCATCCCTTTTTACACCATTTTCCTCAAAAAAATCCTTTTTTGAAGATGTTTTAATATCATTTCCCACAAAAATTACATTTTTTCATCCCTTTTTGCACCATTTGCCTCAAAAAATCCCTTTTTGAAGTTTTTTTTTATATCATTTCCCTCAAAAATTACCTTTTTTCATTCCTTTTTATACCACTTGCCTCAAAAAATAAAAAAAAAACCCTTTAAGGTGGTTTTTTACACCATTTCACTCAAAAATTATTGCGTTTTATCTCTTTTTATACCACTTGCCTCCAAAATTTCCCTTTTTTCATTTCTTTCTATAACATTTCCTACAAAAAATAGCTTTTAAAATGTATTTTTATGCTGTTTCACTCAAAAATTACAT
Source organism: Phaenicophaeus curvirostris (assembly GCF_032191515.1). Classification (NCBI taxonomy): domain Eukaryota; kingdom Metazoa; phylum Chordata; class Aves; order Cuculiformes; family Cuculidae; genus Phaenicophaeus; species Phaenicophaeus curvirostris. The sequence continues at coordinate 75,937,587 of NC_091431.1, forward strand.
TTAAAATTGTCTTTTTATACCATTCTGGTAAAAAAAAACCTTTTAAAAGGTATTTTAATATTGACTATTTTATAAAAACCTATTTAAATATATTTTTATATCATTTGATTTGAAGAAAAAACCCTCGGAAGGTATTTTTCATACTATTCTCTTCAAAAAATACCTTTTAAACGTATTTAATGCCACTAAAAAAAACTTTTGAATGAATTTTTATACAATTTCATTCAAAACCCACCTTTTTCAATGTATTTTTAGTCCATTCCATTAAAAAAAAACCCTTTTAAAATATCTTTTTAATACCTTTCTATTTAAAAATTTAAAATTTATACCATTCCATTCAAAAAACCCTCCAACTGAAGGTATTTTAATATTATTTCATTCCAAAAATATCCTTTTTAATGTATTTTAATACAAATTCCTTTAGAAAACACCCTTTTTAATGCATTTTAATACAAATTCCTTCAAAATCTACTTTTTTAAAGGTATTTTTTATACCATTCCAGCCCAAAACCACCTTTTTAATGTATTTTAAGACAAATCCCTTCGAAAAAAGCACATTTTAAAATATATTTCAGTACAATCTCCTTCAAAAACCACTTTTTAAATGTATTTTTATACTCTTCCAGTCCAAAAATACCCATTTTCGTGTATTTTACTACCAAATCATTCCAAAAAATACACATTTTAATGGTTTTTTATATCAACTTATTGAAATCACACCCGCTTTTAATCTATTTCAATAAAAATTCCTTCCAAAACTCCTTTTTCCATCTATTTCAATAAAAATTCCTTCCAAAATTCCCTTTTTTCAATCCATTTCAAGACAAATTCCTTCCAAACCCACATTTTTAAATGTTTTTTTAATCAAATTCCTTTCAAACTCACCTTTTTAAAGGTTTTTTTTTCCCCATTCTGGTCAAAAATTACAGTTTTTTATGTATTTTAGCACCGATTCATTCAAAAAACACCCTTTTCTCACGTATTTTGAGGCAAATTCCTTAAAAAATACCTTTTTTTAAGTATTTTAGCACCGATTCATTCAAAAATCACCCTTTTCTCACGTATTTTGAGGCAAATTCTTTCCAAAAATACACCTTTTAATGTATTTGAGCATCGATTCATTCAAAAACCCCTTTTCTCATGTATTTTGAGGCAAATTCCTTCCAAAAATACCCTTTTCTCACATATTTTGAGGCAAATTCCTTCCAAAAATACCTTTTTTTAAGTATTTTAGCACAGATTCATTCAAAAAACACCCTTTTCTCACATATTTTGAGGCAAATTCCTGCAAAAAATACCTTTTTTAACATATTTTAGCACCGATTCATTCAAAAAGACCCTTTTCTCATGTATTTTGAGGCAAATTCCTTCCAAAAATACCTTTTATAAAGTATTTGAGCACCGATTCATTCAAAAAACACCCTTTTCTCACATATTTTGAGGCAAATTCCCTCAAAACCCACAATTTTTAAAGTATTTTAGCACTGATTCATTCAAAAAACTCCCTTTTCTCATGTATTTTGAGGCAAAGTCCTTCAAAAAATACACCTTTTAATGTATTTGAGCACCGATTCCTTCCAAAAATACCCTTTTCTCACATATTTTGAGGCAAATTCCTTCAAAAAATACTTTTTTTAAGGATTTTAGCACCGATTCATTCAAAAACCTCCCTTTTCTCATGTATTTTGAGGCAAATTCCTTCAAAACCCACAATTTTAAAGGATTTTAGCACCGATTCATTCAAAAAACTCCCTTTTCTCACGTATTTTGAGGCAAATTCCTTAAAAAATACCTTTTTTAACATATTTGAGCACCGATTCATTCAAGAAACACCCTTTCCTCACATATTTTGAGGCAAATTCCTTCAAAACCCACAATTTTAAAGTATTTTAGCACCGATTCATTCAAAAAACACCCTTTTCTCACATATTTTGAGGCAAATTCCTGCAAAAAATACCTTTTTTAACATATTTTAGCACCGATCCATTCAAAAAGACCCTTTTCTCATGTATTTTGAGGCAAATTCCTTCCAAAAATACCTTTTATAAAGTATTTGAGCACCGATTCATTCAAAAAACACCCTTTTCTCACATATTTTGAGGCAAATTCCCTCAAAACCCACAATTTTTAAAGTATTTTAGCACTGATTCATTCAAAAAACTCCCTTTTCTCATGTATTTTGAGGCAAAGTCCTTCAAAAAATACACCTTTTAATGTATTTGAGCACCGATTCCTTCCAAAAATACCCTTTTCTCACATATTTTGAGGCAAATTCCCTCAAAAAATACCTTTTATAAAGTATTTGAGCACCGATTCATTCAAAAAACTCCCTTTTCTCACATATTTTGAGGCAAATTCCCTCAAGAAATACTTTTTTTAAGGATTTTAGCACCGATTCATTCAAAAACCTCCCTTTTCTCATGTATTTTGAGGCAAATTCCCTCAAAAAATACACCTTTTAATGTATTTGAGCCCCGATTCCTTCCAAAAATACCCTTTTTTCACATATTTTGAGGCAAAGTCCTTCAAAAATACCTTTTTTAAAGTATTTTAGCATGGATTCATTCAAAAATACCTTTTCCTCACATATTTTGAGACAAATGCCTTCCAAAAATACCTTTTTTAAAGTATTTTAGCACAGATTCATTCAAAAACCTCCCTTTTCTCACATATTTTGAGGCAAATTCCTACAAAAAATACACCTTTTAATGTATTTTAGCACCGATTCATTCAAAAAACTCCCTTTTCTCAGGTATTTTGAGGCAAATTCCTTCAAAAACCACAATTTTAAAGTATTTTAGCACCGATTCATTCAAAAAACACCCTTTTCTCACATATTTTGAGGCAAATTCCCTGAAAAAATACCTTTTTTTAAGTATTTTAGCACGGATTCATTCAAAAATACCTTTTCCTCACGTATTTTGAGGCAAATTCTTTCCAAAAATACCTTTTTTAACATATTTTAGCACCGATTCATTCAAAAAACTCCCTTTTCTCCCATTTTTTGAGGCAAATTCCTTCAACCCCCCCCCCTTCGACCCCATTTTTTTACCTTTCCAGCCCCCCAAAGCCTTTTTTCCACGCGATTTCCCTAAGGCCGGCGCCGACCCCTCCCCGGCGGAGCCTCCGAGGGGTCAATTTTCGCTGGGAAACGGACGCAAAAGGTCAAAAATCTCAATTTTTAAGGCGATTTCAAGGCACGCGGCCGCCTCAAACCCTCCCGAGCCGGAGTTTGGGGCTGGATCGAGGCCACCTCGAAGGCCTCGCGAGGGGATTAACTCTTGCCGGAGCGCGAGCCGAGGCGAAACTCGTCAAACCCCAGCGATTTGGCCCTTTAATTACCACGTTAATTCCCGATTTCTCATTTTTTTCCGCTCTTCCCGTTCGCTTTTATCAAGCGTGCGGCTAATTACGACAATTTACGCGCTTCAAGCCGCTTTCTGAGCTCCGGTTCAGCTTCAACTCGAGAAAAGTCGCCGTTATTTAGCGCGATCGTTAGGGAAAAACGAAGCTTTCGCCTCGCAAGCAGCCAAATTCCACGGATTTGGGGGCAAAACCATCACCTGAAGCCACGAAAACACCGATTCCCTAAGACTCAGGTACCACTCGGCTCCTTCAAAAGCCTCAAGAGCCGTAAATCCCTCATCGCTTCGATAAAAACCTAAAAATATCCACCTAAAAATAGCTTTGAGGTGGTTTTCGAGCGGAAAAAATGGGAATAAAATCACAAAAACGCCAAACTCGCCGCCTTTTCACGCCGTATTTACCAAAACGTCACGTATTTTCCTAAAAATCCTCCGTTTTGGGTGTTTTTAATGGGTTTTGAAGCGATTTTTAAGCCATTTTAAGCCCCTCGGCGCAGTTTTTCACGGAAGAAGCTCAACGATTGCGGAGAAAACGGAAGCCAAGGGCCTAATTCCTCGGCTCGTGGGACAACGGACGTCACCGACCCAACCGACGCCACCGATCCGCGACGGCGCCGAGGCAAGGAGCCAGGAGAAAGGCCCCCAACGACGTCCCGTGGAGCCGGGTGGCACCTGGAAGCCTCCTGAGAAAGGTTCTTCCTTCGCATCTCATGGTCAAGCCAGCTCGGAGCGGCCTCCAAGCCCCCAGGTTGACCCCCAGCCTCGACCTCAACCACCTTCTGCCTCAAGGAGACGGTGAAAACCGAGCTCTCGGCCCACGCGCCGCCCCCCAAATCCACCTCCTGCAAGGTTCGAGGCCATAAAACCAGCGGCCGCATCCCCAACCGAAGCCACTCGGCGCCTGGAAGAAGCTTCTGATGCTCAGGTTGCTTCTCGTCCTCCTTACCTTGTCCTCAACCCTCAGCTCCAAGCCCCCTACGAGCCCCGGAGCTCGTTCCTATCCCCACCAGCTCGATTCTCCCCCACCAGGAGCTCGTGTCTGGTCCTCCACGAGCTCATTTCCACCTCCACGAGCTCATTTCCACCTCCACGAGCTCATTTCCACCTCCACGAGCTCATTTCCACCTCCACGAGCTCATTTCCACCACCAGGAGCTCAATTCTTCCCCCCAGGAGCTCACGTCTTTACCCCCAGGAGCTCATTTCTATCTCCAGGAGCTCATTTCTCCCCCCAGAACCTCAATTGCCCCCCCAGGAGCTCATTTTTATCTCCAGGAGCTCATTTCTAACCCCAAGAGCTCATTTCTCCCTCCTGGAGCTCGGGTCTACGCTCATTCCTACCCCTAGGAGCCCATTTCTACCTCCAGGAGCTCGTTTCTACCTCCAGCAGCTTCTTCTTACCCCCAAGAGCTCATTTCTCCTTCCTGGAGCTCATTTCTACCTCGAGAAGCTCATTTCTCCCTCCTGGAGCTCATTTCTATCTCGAGGAGCTCTTTTCTTTCTCCTGGAGCTCAGATCTACCTCGAGGAGCTCATTTCTCCCTCCTGGAGCTCATTTCTATCTCGAGGAGCTCTTTTCATCCCTCCTGGAGCTCAGATCTACCTCCAGGAGCTCATTTCCACCTCTAGAAGCTCTTTTCCACCTTGAGGAGCTCGTTTCCACCTCTAGAAGCTCATTTCTACCTCTAGGAGCTCATTTCCACCTCTAGGAGCTCATTTCCACCTCCAAGAGTGTCTTCTTATCCCCAAGAGCTCATTTCTCCCTCCTGGACCTCAGGTCTACCTTGAGAAGCTCTTTTCCACCTTGAGGAGCTCGTTTCCACCTCTAGAAGCTCGTTTCCACCTCTAGAAGCTCGTTCCCACCTCTAGAAGCTCATTTCCACCTCCAGAAGCTCCTTTCCACCTCGAGGAGCTCGTTTCCACCTCGAGGAGCTCCTTCCAAGCCCAGCAGCTCCTTTCTCCAGACCCTCATCCCACCGAAGGCACCGAGAAGACCCACAAAGCGCGAGGCGGGAGCTACTTACGGACGACGGCAAACCTGGAGGGACCTTCCGCACTTTCTTTGTTTGGACTTCTAGAACGAACGAAAAGAAAAACGAAACGACACAAAAAAAAAAAAAGAGAGAGAAAAGATAAAACGATGGTTTTTACGGGTTTTTTGGTGGGTTCCCGCTCCCGTTGGGGTTCCAGAAGGAGAGAAGGAAAAGGGGGACGAGGAGGATGAGGTGGAAGGGCGAGCGACTCACCCATGGAGGTGCCGTGGAGGGGTCTCCGCCGGGGGTTATTGCTGGAGAACTGGTAGAACTGGGAGCCGGGTTTGGTGGGGGACAAGGCGCTGGGGTTGCCGAGCTCCATCTCGCCTCCGAGAAGACTTTGCTGGAGGGATGCGGGAGGGAGAAGAAGGGAAAAAAAAAGAGAGAGAGAGAAAAAAAAGCGTCGTTGGGCGCGTGGCTGCCAACGGCGCCGGTTCCTCCTCATTAGGCAGCCTAAAAATAACGAGGAGACGAGCTCCAAGTGGAGCCGGAGAAGGTTTAAAGGAGACGCCACCCAAGGAGACGTTGGGGCTGGGGGAAACTAGGAGGGTCGTGGAGGCATCTACAGGGGGTTCGGGGTTGAGGGGCAGGAGGAGATGCCAGGGAAGGGACCCCAGGGAGAGAGACCTGGGGTAAGTGGGATTAGGAGCCGCGGAAATGAAGAAAATGAAGGAAAATTGGGAGTAAGAGGGATAAGAATGAAGGAAAATTGGGATTTGGAGTGATGGAAATGGAGAAGATGAAGGAAAATGGGGGTTAAGGGTGATGAAAATGGAGAAAATGAAGGAAAATTGGGATTTGGAGTGATAGAAATGGAGAAAATGAAGGAAAATTGGGAGTAAGAGTGATAGAAATGGAGAAAATGAAGGAAAATTGGGAGTAAGAGTGATGAAAATGAAGGAAAATTGGGGTTAAGGGTGATGAAAATGGAGAAAATGAAGGAAAATTGGGAGTAAGAGTGATAAGAATGAAGAAAATGAAGGAAAATTGGAATTAGGAGTGATAGAAATGGAGAAAATGAAGGAAAATCGGGGTTAAGAGTGATAAAAATGGAGAAAATGAAGGAAAATTGGGAGTAAGAGTGATAGAAATGGAGAAAATGAAGGAAAATTGGGATTAAGAGCAATGAAAATGAAGGAAAATTGGGATTTGGAGTGATGAAAATGGAGAAAATGAAGGAAAATTGGGAGTAAGAGTGATAGAAATGGAGAAGATGAAGGAAAATGGGGGTTAAGAGTGATGAAAATGGAGAAAATGAAGGAAAATTGGGATTAAGAGTGATAGAAATGGAGAAAATGAAGGAAAATTGGGAGTAAGAGTGATGAAAATGAAGGAAAATTGGGGTTAAGAGTGATGAAAATGGAGAAAATGAAGGAAAATTGGGAGTAAGAGTGATAAGAATGAAGAAAATGAAGGAAAATTGGAATTAGGAGTGATAGAAATGGAGAAAATGAAGGAAAATGGGGGTTAAGAGTGATAAAAATGGAGAAAATGAAGGAAAATTGGGAGTAAGAGTGATAGAAATGGAGAAAATGAAGGAAAATTGGGAGTAAGAGTGATAGAAATGGAGAAGATGAAGGAAAATGGGGGTTAAGAGCGATGAAAATGGAGAAAATGAAGGAAAATTGGGAGTAAGAGTGATGAAAATGGAGAAAATGAAGAAAAATTGGGAGTAAGAGTGATAGAAATGGAGAAAATGAAGGAAAATGGGGGCTAAGGGTGATGAAAATGGAGAAAATGGAGAAAATGAAGAAAATTGGGATTAGGAGTGATAAAAATGGAGAAAATGAAGGAAAATTGGGAGTAAGAGTGATGAAAATGAAGGAAAATTGGGATTTGGAGTGATGAAAATGGAGAAAATGAAGGAAAATGAGGGTTAAGGGTGATGAAAATGGAGAAAATGAAGGAAAATTGGGATTAAGAGCAATGAAAATGGAGAAAATGAAGGAAAATGGGGATTAAGAGTGATAAGAACAAAGAAAATTAAGGTAAACTGGAATTAGGAGTAATAAAAATGAAGAAAATGAAGGAAAGTGGGAGTTAAGAGTGATAAAAATGGAGAAAATGAAGGAAAATTGGGAGTAAGAGCGATGAAAATGAAGGAAAACTGGGATTAAGAGCGATGAAAATGGAGAAAATGAAGGAAAATGGGGATTAAGAGCGATGAAAATGAAGGAAAATTGGGATTAAGAGTGATAAAAATGAAGAAAATGCAGGTGAATTGGAATTAGGAGTAATAAAAATGAAGAAAATGAAGGAAAATGGGGGTTAAGGGTGATAGAAATGGAGAAAATCAAGAAAAATTGGGAGTAAGAGTGATAAGAATGGAGGAAATGAAGGAAAATTGGAATTAAGAGGGAAAAAAATGAAGAAAATGCAGGAAAATGGAGGTTAAAGGTGATAAAAATGGAGAAAATGAAGGGAAATGGGATTGAGAGTGATAAAAAGAGAGAAAATGAAGGAAAATGGAGATTAAGAGTGATAAGAAAGAAGAAAATGCAGGTGAATTGGAATTAGGAAAGATAAAAATGAAGAAAACGAAGGAAAACTGGAATTAAGAGTCATAAAAATGAAGAAAAAGAGCTAAAAATGACGAAACCCAAGAAAAACGGAAATGAAGAATGATAAAACCTAAAAAAAAGGGAAATGAAAAATGATAAAACGTAAAAAAATGGAAATTAAGAATAAAACAACCTCAAAATAATGAAAATTAGAATGATAAAGCCTTAGAATAGCGAAAATAAAGAATAAAACAGAAGAAAAAGAAAGATAAAAATGATAAAAACCAAAGAAAAATGAAAATTAAGAGTGATAAAGCCCCAAAATAATGAAAATTAGGAATGGTGAAATGTAAGAAGAATTAAATTTATTTAAAAACAATAAACCCCAAGAAAAATGGAATTTTAGAATAATAAAATTTAAGAGGAACAAGAAAGAGACCAAAAAGTCGAGGAAATGGGAGGAAAAGAAAGGAAATCGATGAAAATTGAGAGGGAAATTCAGCGAAATTGGTAAAAAATTATACGATGGGATCAAACGTCAATGAAAAAGGTGGAAATTTAAACTCAAAAGGTCAGAATTTAAACTCAAAAGGTCAAAATTCCAACTAAAAAGGTCAAAATTGAAATGAACTAGATCGGGATTTAGTCTAAATCGATGCAAAATTACATTAAATTGATAAAAATTACATTAAATATAGGAAATTAGATTAAATCGATCCAAAATGACATTAAATCGATAAAACCCATTTATAAATATTATGTTAAATAGATAAAAATTACATTAATTTGATGAAAATGATGTTGAATAGATAAAAATCAGGTTAAATAGATAAAAATTGCATTAAATAGATAAGAATCATATTAAATAGATAAAAATTATATTAAATAGATAAAAATTGTGTTAAATAGATAAAAATTGCATGAAGTAGATCCAAATTTAAATTAAATAGTCACAAAAAGCGTAAAATAGATTAAAACTCTATCAAATTGATCCAAAATGACATGAAATTGATAAAATCTGCATTAAATTGATCCCAAATTACATGAAATGGGTTGAAACGACATTAAATTGATGCAAAATCACAAGAAATAGGTTAAAACTACATTAAATCGATCCAAAATTGGATTAAATTGAGAAAAATCTATTAAATAGGTAAGAATTACAAGAAATAGATAATTACATGAAATAATTACATTAAATAGATGAAAAATTGTATTAAATACATAAAAAAATAGATTAAATGGATAAAAAATTCATTAAATAGATAAACATGGCATGAAATATATAAAAATGAGGTGAAATAGATAAAATTGAGAGGAAATAAATAAAAATTATGTGAAATGTAGATTAAAAATGAAATTAAAGAGTTCAAAAAGGTGAAAAATTAAATGAAATGGGTGAAACGCTATGAAATGGGGGTAAATGACATTAAATAGGTAAAAAATGATATAAAATTGGTAAAAATGAGATGAAATTGGTAAAAATGATATGAAATTGGTAAAAATTAAATGAAATGGGTGAAAAATGATATGAAATAGGTGAAAAATGAGACAAAATGGGGGAAAATGAGACGAAATGGATGAAAAATGACATGAAATGGCTGAAAATGGAAAGAAATGGGTCAAAATGATATGAAATGGGTCAAAAATGACGGGAAATGGGTCAAAAAGACATGAAATGGGTGAAAAATGATAAGAAATGGGTGAAAATGACATGAAAAGGGTCAAAAATTATAGGAAATGGGTCAAAAATTATAGGAAATGGGTTAAAATTATACAAAATGGGTGAAAAATTGCATGAAATGGGGAAAAATGACATGAAATTGGTAAAAAATGATATGAAATGAGTCAAAAATGATTTGAAATAGGTAAAAATGATCTGAAATGAGTCGAAAATGATATGAAATAGGTAAAAACTATATGAAATGGGTGAAAATGGTAAGAAATGGGGCAAAATGAGATGAAATGGGGCAAAAATGATATTAAATGGGGCAAAAATGATATAAAATGGGTAAAAATGATAAGAAATGGGTCAAAATGACATGAAATTGGTCTAAAATTACAGAAAATGGGTCAAAATGACATGAAATGAGTCAAAAATGATTTGAAATGGGTAAAAATCATATGAAATGCGTGAAAAATGACATGAAATGGGTGAAAATGGTAAGAAATGGGGCAAAAATGATATAAAATGGGTCCAAAATGATATAAAACGGGTCAAAAATAATATTAAATGGGTCAAAAATGATATTAAATGGGTCAAAAATATATAAAATGGGTAAAAAATTATATAAAATGGGTAAAAACGATATAAAATGGGTAAAAATGATATGAAATTGGTCTAAAATTACACAAAATGGGGAATAACGACATGAAATGAGTGAAAAATTCTATGAAATGGGGCAAAATGATAGAAAATGAGTAAAAATGATATGAAATGGGTCAAAAATGATAGAAAATGGATAAAAATGATATAAAATGGGTAAAAAATGACATGAAATTGGTCTAAAATGACACGAAATGGGGATAAATGACATGAAATGAGTCAAAAATGACATGAAATTGGTCAAAATGACAGGAAATGAGTCAAAAATTATTTGAAATGGGTAAAAACTATATGAAATGGGTAAAAATCCTATGAAATGCATGAAAAATGACATGAAATGGGTGCAAATGGTAAGAAATGGGGCAAAAATGATATTAAATGGGTAAAAATGATATAAAATGGGTTAAAATGATATGAAATTGGTCTAAAATGACACGAAATGGGGAAAAATGACATGAAATGAGTGAAAAATTCCATGAAATGGGTCAAAATGATAGAAAATGAGTGAAAATGATGTGAAATGGGTCAAAAATGATAGAAAATGGGTAAAAATGATATGAAATGGGTGGAAAGTGATATGAAATGGGTAAAATTGTCGTCAAATGGGTTAAAATTGCACAAAATGGGTCAAAAATGACATGAAATGAGTGAAAAATTATATGAAATGGGTGAAAATGATATGAAATGGGTGAAAAATGACCCGAAATGGGGAAAAATGACATGAAATGAGGGAAAAATTCTATGAAATGGGTCAAAATTCATATGAAATTGGTCAAAAATGATATGAAATGGGTGAAAAACGATAAAAAATGGGTAAAAATGATCTGAAAAGGGTGAAAAATGATCGAAAATGGGTAAAAATGACACAAAAAGGGTGAAAAACGCCACGAAATGGGAGACGAGTCGCCAAATTCCGGACTGAACCCCCCACCGAAGCCCCAAAGCAATTAACGCCGGAGCCTAACGACCGCGGTGGCGCCGGCCTTTGATCGTCCCGTTTTCCTCCCCGGCTAACGAGCCGCGGGCCTAACGAACATCGGACTTTGGGGTCCGTGGGAGAGGGGGGACCCGGGAGCCTAACGAAGGTGGCGAGGCGGGCTCGTTAAGGCGACGAGGGGGCTAATTAAGGCGGCGGCGGGGAAAAACGAAGGCGACGAGGGTGAAAAGGCGACGCTGGTCAATAATTAAGGCTGAAACGATGAAAAATTAAGGCGAAAAAGGTGAAAAATTAAGGCGACGGGGGGGAATAATTAACGCGGCGATGGCCAATAATTAAGGCGACGGGGGTGAATAATTAAGGCGAAAACGGTGAAAAATGACGGTGACGAGGGGGACAAATTAAGAGGAAAACGGTGAAAAATTAAAGGAAAACGGTGAAAAATTAAGGCTACGGGGGTGAAAATTAAGGCTAAAATGGTGCCTAATTAGGGCTAAAGTGGTTAATAATTAAGGCTTAAATGGTTAATAATTAAGGCTACAAGGGTGAAAAATTAAGGCTGCGAGGGCGAGAAACGAAGGCCACGAGGGTGGCAAATTAAGGCGAAAATGATCAAAAATTAAGGCGACCGCGGCGAATAATTAAGGCGATGATGGTCAGCAATTAAGGGCGAATAATTAAGGCTCAACTGGTTAATAATTAAGGCTTCGACGGTGAGAAATTAAGGCTGAAACGGTCGTTAGGGCGAGGCTGGGCTCGCGACTCAACTGGAGGCGTCGCGGCTCGTTTGGATTAATAATGACTCGTTTGGGATTAATAACGACTCGTTTGGGATTAATAACGACTCGTTTGGGTTGATCTCAATTCATTTTAATTAATATTGCCTCGTTTTGATGACTATCGCCTCGTTTTGATGACTATCGACTTGTTTAATTGCATGTTGACTCGTTTCAATTAATATCGGGTTAATATCAATTAAGTTGGACTCGTTTTGATTAACATCTTGATTAATAGCAACTCGTTATAAGGAATATTGACTCGTTTCGACGAATCTCGCCTCGTTTAGGTGACTATCGGCTTGTTGTGGTTAATATTGACCTGCTCGATTAGTAGCGGCTCGTTAGGACAAGGATCAACTTGCCTTAATTAATATCAAGAAGATCAACTCGTTTGGATTAATATTGACTCGCCTTAATGAATATTGACTGATTTTGATGAATATTGACTGGTTTTAATTAATATCGACTAATTCTGATTAATATCCATTCATTTTGATTAATATCGACTCATTTTGATTAACATTTTGATTATAATCAGTTCATTTTAATGAATATCGACTCGTTTTAATGCCTGGTGACTCCTTTTAACGAATATCGACTCCTTCTAATGAATTTCGACTCATTTTAATGAACTTTGACTCATTTTAATGAACTTTGACTCATTTTAATGAACATCGACTCATTTTGATGAATATCGGCTTGTTTCAATTAATATCAATTAATTCATTTCAATTAATATCAACTCACTCGGATTAATACGGACTCATTTTGATGACTATCGACTCATTTTAATTAACATCAACTAATTCTGGATCCATATCGACTCATTTTGATTAATATCGACTCGTTTGGGGCGGCTGATCCCCTCATTTTGATTAAGACCGCCGTGTTTTAATTGCTGTGGACTCGTTTGGATGGAGAGCGACTCGTTTGGATGAATATCGAGTTGTTTTAATGAATATCGACTCGTTTTTAATGACTATCGGCTCGTTTTTAATGAACATCGCCTCGTTGGAATGAATATTGACTGATTTTAATTAATATTGACTCATTATAATTAATATTGACTCATTTTTAGTGTATATCGCCTCGTCGTAGCGACTATCGACTCATTTTGATTAATATCGACTCGTTTAGATGAATATTGCCTCATTTTAACGACTATCGCCTGGGTTTTAATGAAGATCACCTCGTTTGCACGACTATCGCCTCGGTTCTTAATGACGATCAACAGATTTTAATGAACATCACCTCGTTTGAATGAGTAGCGCCTCCGTTTAATGACTATCGCCTCGTTTCAGCGAGCGTCGCCTCATATTAACGAAGATCGCCTCGTATTAACGACGACCGCCTCGTTTTAATCAATAATCACCTCGTTTGAATCAATAATGGCCTCGGTTTAATCAATAATCGCCTCATATTAATGACGATCGCCTCATTTTAACGATGATCGCCTCACATTAACGACAAGCACCTCGTTTTAATCAATAATCACCTCGTTTGAGTAAATAAATGCCTCATTTTAACCAATAATTGTCTCATTCGAATCAATAATCGCCTCATCTTAACGACGATCGCCTCATATTAATGACGACCGCCTCGTTTGAATCAATAATCACCTCGTTTTAACCAATAATGGCCTTATTTTAATCAATAATCGCCTCATCTTAACGATGATCGCCTCACATTAACGACAAGCGCCTCGTTTTAATCAATAATCACCTCGTTTGAATCAATAATCGCCTCATACTAATGATGATCACCTCATATTAACTAATAATCACCTCGTTTTAATCAATAATCGCCTCGTTTTAACCAATAATTGTCTCATTCGAATCAATAATCACCTCGTATTAACGACGATCGCCTCGTTTTAACGACGATCGCCTCATATTAACTCCTTTGAATCAATAATTGCCCCGTTTTAACTAATAATCACCTCGTTTTAATCAATAATTGCCTCGTTTGAATCAATAATCGCCTCCTCTTAACGACGATCGCCTCCTCTTAACGACGATCGCCTCATTTTAACGACGCTCGCCTCGTTTTAACCCCTAACCGCCTCGTTTGAATCGCTAATCGCCTCATATTAACCAATAATCGCCTCGTTCGAATCCATAATCGCCTCGTATTAATGACGATCGCTTCATCTTAACGACGATCGCCTCATATTAACTCGTTTGACTCCATAATCGCCTCGTTTGACTCCATAATCGCCTCGTTTCAACCAATAATCTCCTCATTTTAACCCCTAACCGCCTCGTTTGAATCAATAATCGCCTCATTTTAACGACCATCGCCTCATATTAACTCGTTTGACTCACTAATCGCCTCGTTCGAAGCGATAACCGCCTCGTTTGAAGCGAGAACCACCTCATTTTAACGACCATCGCCTCATATTAATGACCATCGCCTCGTATTGACCTGTTTGAATCAATAATCGCCTTGTTTGAATCAATAATTGCCTCGTTTGAAGCGATAATCGCCTCGTTTGAAGCGATAATTGCCTCGTTTGAAGCGAGAACCGCCTCATATTAACGACCATCGCCTCATTTTAACGATGATCGCCTCATTTTAACGACCACCGCCTCATATTAACGACCATCCCCTCGTTTTAACGACTCCCCCCCCTCCTTTTTGAGGAACATCCCGAGGCCGACGGCCTCATCCGGCCGCCCTTCGCTTCATTAGGACCCGGATCGCTTCGTTAGGGCACCGAGGGCTTCGTTAGGGCACCGCGGGCTTCGTTAGGAAGCCGGCGGCTTCGTTAGGACAGCGATGGCTTCGTTAGGAAGCCGCTCGCCTCGTCCCTTAGGCCGAAACAGGCCGAGCCCCCCCCCCCCAAGCCCCTCAACTTTCTCCTGCCTGGTAATCAACTTTTCGTGCCGGCGCTAATTACCGGCCTGGCGAAAGTGGAGCCTGTGTTTGCCCTAATCGAAATTCTAATCAGCGTGTCGCTCACAACAGCCTTAGTTCTGCTCGGCTGCCGCGCGCATTCACATGCAAAAAAGAGTCTAAATAGGCCAATTATGAGACGGGCCCCGGCGTTAACCCGCTGAGAACCGCCGCCTCGCGCCCCCCAACAACAAAAGGCGCCTTGTGGCGGCGGCGCGAGGGGCCTCGGGGGCCGCCGCCCCCCGCCAGACGCCCCCTGCCCCGGGACGGCTTCGCGCGCCGCCCCGCTGGGAGCGCTGGTGACGCCAACGCGGAGCTCGGTGACGCCGACGCCGAGAGCGCTGACGCCGGAGCCGAGCGCTCGGACGGCCCGCAGCAAGGGGGGCTGGCGCCCAAGTCGAGCGGGCTGGCTCCAAAGGGAAAAATTCCTACTCAAAGTCCTGTGATTTCTACTGAAAAGGAATAAATCTTACTCAAAATCCGGTAATTTCTACTAAAAATGAAGAAATCGTACTCAAAATCCTGTAATTTCTACTGAAAATGAATAAAACTTACTCAAAATCCTGTAATTTCTACTAAAAATGAAGAAATCGTACTCAAAATCCTGTCATTTCTACTAAAAACTAATAAAACTTACTCAAAATCAATCGTTCTTACTCAAAATGCAAATGTTCCTACTCAAAATCCTGTGATCTCTACTAAAAATGAAGAAATCTTCCTCAAAATCCCATAATTTCTACTGAAAACAAATAAATCTTACTCAAATTCCTGTAATTTCTACTGAAAACAAATAAAACTTACTCAAAATCCTGTAATTTCTACTAAAAATGAATAAATCATACTCAAAATCCTGTAATTTCTGCTAAAAATGAATAAATCTTACTCAAAATCCTGTAATTTCTACTAAAAACGAATAAATCTTCCTCAAAATCTTACAATTTCTACAAAAAACGAATAAATCTTCCTCAAAATCCTATAATTTCCACTAAAAACTAATAAATCTCACTCCAAATCCAATCATTCTTCCTCAAAATGCATCGTTCTTCCTCAAAATTAAGAATTCTTACTCAAAACCCATCCTCTTACTCAAAATTCAAGCTTCTTTACTCAAAATCATTCGTTTTCACTCCAAATTCAAGCAGCTTTCCTCAAAATTTAAACAAAATTTACTCCGAATTCAAACTCCCAACTTAGAATTTAAAGGTCCTTCCTAAAATTCTATCATTTTTACTCAAAATTCATCATTTTCCCTCAAAAATCCATCATTTTTAGTCAAAATTCACCGTTCTCACTCAAAATTCCATCATTTTTACTCAAATTTCATCGTTCTCACTCAAAATTCCATCATTTTTACTCAAATTTCATCGTTTTCACTCAAAATTCCATCATTTTTCCTCAAAATTCCAGCATCTTGACCCCAATCCCATCAAGGTCCCACCCAGACCCCACCTCGATCCCACCCGGGATTCGAAATCCAAGGATTTTAAGTACAAAAAAATGAAAATAGGAAAGATTTTTAATGCGAAATTTGAAAAATTGAGGATTTTACTTGAGAAAACATGGAAATAGGGAAGAATTTTAATGTGAAAATTAAGAAATGAAGGATTTTACGTTAGAAAACACGGGAATAGGAAGGATTTTAAATATATGAAAATAGAGAATTTAAGGATTTGATGCTTAAAATTGAAATTAGGGAGGATTTTCAAAATGAAAATTGAGAAATGAAGGATTTTCGGTTTAAGAAGGAAAAATAAGAAGGATTTAAAATATAACTGAGAAAAAGATTTAAAAAGTGAGAAGAGGAAGGATTTTCAATATGAAAAATTGAAAATTTAGGATTTTATGTCTAAGAAATGAACAAAATAAGGGGTTTCAATACCAAAAATGGGGAAAAAATAAGAATTTGAACTAGAAAAACATGGGAAAACACGGATTTTAAATAGAAAAATGAAAAAAAAATCAGAATTTGAGGTTAAAAAATGGAGAAATGAAGGATTTTGAGGATTCCTCCTGGAGCCCGAGCCCTGGGCTTCATCTCCAGCTTCCTGAAGGCTTTGGAGGCATCAACCCAAGGCCACCTCCACGTGGTCCTTGAGTCCCACCAGGGCTGGAGACTCCACCAGCGCCTCTTCCAAGGCTGGAGAAGCTTCTCCATGAAGAACGTGCTCCTCCAACCCAACGGAAACGGACCCTGGTGACACTCGAGGCCTTCAAGACCCCCAAGGTGGCCTCGAAGACCTCCAAGGTGGCCTCGAAGACCTCCAAACTGGCCTTGAAGACCTCCAAGGTGGCCTTGAAAACCTCCAAACTGGCCTTGAAGACCTCCAAAGTGGCCTCGAGGACCTCCAAGCTGCCCTTGAATCCATAGAATCACCGAGGTCGGAGAAGAACTTTGAGATCATCCAGCTGGAAGCGACCTCTGAGATGTCCACGAGGCGAAGACACCAACGTCACTTAGGAGAAGGTTGAGGGCTTTCTCTTACCTGGTGGCAACCTTGGAGGTTGGAGTCTCTCCCGTAGGACGAGTAGGACCCTCGTTCTGTTTTACCTGCGGAGAAACCCAAAGCGGAGATGAAGCCTCCAGAGAAACGGGCCCTTCCCACCACCTCCTCATCTTCTCGGGGCGGAAAAAACGGTTTAAAAAGTCCAAAAATGGTTAAAAAGGAGGAATTTATCTCAATTTTTGATATCGATTAGTGATTAAATGATTGGATCGGTGGGTTTATGGCATTTGGGGTCATCGGAGAGCTCGGAATTTGATGTTTCGCTTCCAAATTAGCCCCAAAAATCATTGAAAAACACCAAAAATGGTTATAAAGGAGGAATTTATCTTGATTTTTGATATTGATTAGTCATTAATTGATCAGATCGGAGGCTTTATAACATTTGGGGTCATCGGAGAGCTCGGAATTCAACATTTCGATTCCAAATTAGCCCCAAAAATCATTGAAAAACACCAAAAATGGTTAAAAAGGAGGAATTTATCTGGATTTTTGATATTGATTAGTGATTAATTGATTGGATTGGTGGGTTTATGGCATTTGGGGTCATCGGAGAGCTCGGAATTGGACGTTTCGATTCCAAATTAGCCCTAAAAATCGTTCAAAGACACCAAAAATGGTTAAAAAGGAGGAATTTATCTCGATTTTTGATATTAATTAGTGATTAATTGATCAGATTGGTGGCTTTATGGCATTTGGGGTCATCGGAGAGCTCGGAATTGGATGTTTCGTTTCCAAATTAGCCCCAAAAATCATTGAAAAACACCAAAAATGGTTAAAAAGGAGGAATTTATCTTGATTTTTGATATTAATTAGTGATTAATTGATTGGATCGGTGGCTTTATGGCATTTGGGGTCATCGGAGAGCTCGGAATTCGACGTTTCGATTCCAAATTAGCCCTAAAAATCGTTCAAAGACACCAAAAATGATTAAAAAGGAGGAATTTATCTGGATTTTTGATATTGATTAGTGATTAATTGATTGGATTGGTGGCTTTATGGCATTTGGGGTCACCGGAGAGCTCGGAATTCGACGTTTCGATCCCACCCAAGCCCTAAAAACGCTTAAAAAAGCCCTAAAACGGTTAATAAACCCCCTCCTCCGGCTCCGGGCGCCCCGTCCCCGTCCTGGTCCCCATCTGAGGTGGCTTCGTTCCTCTTGGACCTCCTCACGGCGCCCCCCAAGCCCTCGAACCCCCCTCCAAACCACCAGAAAGGGCCTCGAGAAGACAAAGGACGCGGGAAACAAAGAGGGGAGGGGGGTCGGATGGAATTTTTTGGGGGGGGGTGGAGGTTTTTTTGGGGTTTTATGGAGAAACGGAGGTCGGTGGGGCCAGGTTGGAGGTTCTCGGGGTCGGGAGGGACCCCCAGGAGCCGTCGCCGCATTGACTGCGGCATTTTTGTTGGCGGCGGAGAATGCGGCAGGCGCTGCGGCTCCGTTCTTGGCACCGCGACAAGGGTTGGCAGCGCCAAAGCCCCCATGGCTACAAAAAAAAAAAAAAAAATCAAAAAAGCCTCCAAAGAAGCAGACGGGGAGCATTAAATCGTCCGGGTTTCGCTCCGAAGAGCAACCAGACGTCGCTTTTTAACCCCCAAAAGGACCGTCGGGAGGCAAAAAAGAGGAGAAAGAGGAAAGAAAAAGGGTTTCTCGGCGTTTTTGGACCGGAAAAACCTCCCCCCGGGGTGGTGGAGGCTCCGTCCCGTGAGGGATGGAAACCCCGGGGAGATAAGGGGCTCAGGAGGACACGGGAGGTTGGGGTTGGAGCTCAAAGGGCTTGGCCAAGCAAGAGATTCCACGGTTCGGGGTGTGGAGGGCGCTGATCGCACCCAACGCCTTGTGAGGGACCTCAAAGGTCATGGAATCGGGGAGCGATTTGGGGTTTGAGGGACCTCAAAGCTCAGAGAATCGTGGATCGATTTGGGGTTTGAGGGACCTCAAAGCTCAGAGAATCGTTGAATGATTTGAGAGGGACCTCAAAGCTCAGAGAATCTTGGAGTGATTTGGGGTTTGAGGGACCTCAAAGCTCAGAGAATCGTGGAGCGATTTGGGGTTTGAGGGACCTCAAAGCTCAGAGAATCGTGGATCGATTTGGGGTTTGAGGGACCTCAAAGCTCAGAGAATCGTTGAATGATTTGAGAGGGACCTCAAAGCTCAGAGAATCTTGGAGTGATTTGGGGTTTGAGGGACCTCAAAGCTCAGAGAATCGTGGAGCGATTTGGGGTTTGAGGGACCTCAAAGCTCAGAGAATCGTGGAATCATTTGGGGTTTGAGGGACCTCAAAGCTCTGAGAATCGTGGAGCAATTTGGGGTTTGAGGGACCTCAAAGCTCAGAGAATCAGAGAACAATTCGGGGTTTGAGGGACCTCAAAGCTCAGAGAATCGTGGAATCATTTGGGGTTTGAGGGACCTCAAAGCTCAGAGAATCGTGGAACGATTCGTGAGGGACCTCAAAGCTCAGAGAATCGTGGAGCGATTTGAGAGGGACCTCAAAGCTCAGAGAATCGTGGATTGATTTGGGTTTTGAGGGACCTCAAAGCTCAGAGAATCAGGGAACGATTCGTGAGGGATCTCAAAGCTCAGAGAATCGTGGATCAATTTGGGGTTTGAGGGACCTCAAAGCTCAGAGAATCGTGGAGCAATTTGGGTTTTGAGGGACCTCAAAGATCATGGAATCGTGGAGCGATTTCGGGTTTGAGGGACCTCAAAGCTCAGAGAATCGTGGAACCATTTGAGAGGGACCTCAAAGCTCAGAGAATCGTGGAGCGATTTCAGAGGGACCTCAAAGCTCAGAGAATTGTGGAATCATTTGGGGTTTGAGGGACCTCAAAGCTCAGAGAATCGTGGATCGATTTGGGGTTTGAGGGACCTCAAAGCTCAGAGAATCGTGGATCGATTTGGGGTTTGAGGGACCTCAAAGCTCAGAGAATCGGAGAACGATTTGGGGTTTGAGGGACCTCAAAGCTCAGGGAATCGTGGATCGATTTGAGAGGGACCTCAAAGCTCAGGGAATCGTGGTTTGGATGATCTCCAAGACGTCGTCCAAGCGCGTGATCCCCAAGTAGAAGCTGTCAGGACGAGGCTTTCTCCTCCCCGAGCTCCGGAGCCGCCGCCGCTCGCTCCATCTGCTCCGTTGGAGCCCAACGTAACGGCTCGCGCCGTGCTCCTCACGAGAAGAACGAAGCTCCTTCCCGTGGTGGCATCTAGGTCAGCGTCTTCGGGGGGGAATCAACCAGGCGTCTTGCTTCTCTCCTCCAGCCTTCGTCTCCGAGGACGGAGCCGCAACGCTCGGAGCGAAAAATCTGCTTCCAGGTCGACCTCGTTGCAGCTGACGAGTGAAACGTTGCGTGCGGGAGCAGATGGCAGCGAGGACGAGGGTGGAGGAGGAGCCGGCCAAGAGGAGCCATCACCCTTCCAGCCTTCGTCTCGTGGCTTTCCTCCTGTTTCCATGGAATTCTGGGGCTCGGAGAGCTTGGAAAAGGTCTCCGGGAGCCACCAGAAGACGTCGGGTTGGAAAAAGGGGTTTGAGGTGATGGGATGACGGGTTGGAATGAAGGATCTTCAAGCCCAACCGGCTGCACCTCCCCCCAGAGCTGGAAGGTGCTCGTGGAGCCTCCTCTTGAGGTTGAAGAACCTCAACTCTCAGCCCGGCCTTGCAGGAAGGGGCTGAGGAACCTGATCCAAGGGTCCAAAAGACCCTTGAGATCATCAAGTCCAAGTGAGCTCAAGTCCAACCATGGATCCATCAGGTCCAACCATGGAGCAAGTCCAACCGTAGCCCACAGCTCCTCTCGTAGCTCCTTCGGCGAGGAAACACGGCCAGGCAGAAGAAAGGTCCCAAAACTTCCACGTCCCATGGTCTTCGAGCTCCTTTCAGCCAACGCGGCGACTCCTCCTTACCCAGAACAACTTCTGGAAAGTTCAGAGGTGGTTCTTCCAACCCAATCCACGATTCTTTGATCTTTGGGTCCCTCCCACCCCAATCCACGATTCTTTGATGGAACTGGATGACCTTTAAGTCCCTTTCCAACCCAACCCAATCCATGATTCTCTGATGGAACCTGATGAGCTTTAAGGTCCCTTCCAACCCAACCCACAATTCCTTAACCTTTAGGTCCCTTCCAACTCAATCCAGGATTCTACAGCCTTTAGGTCCCTTCCACCCCATGATTCCTTGACCTTTAGATCCCTTCCAACCCAACCCAATCCACGATTCCTTCACCTTTAGGTCCCTTCCAACCCAATCCACAATTCTCTGATCTTCAGATCCCTCCCAACCCAACCCAATCCATGATTCTCTGACCTTTAGGTCCCTTCCAACCCAACCCACGATTCTTTGCTGGAACTGGATGACCTTTAAGTCCCTTTCCAACCAAACGCATTCCATGATTCTCTGATGGAACTTGATGAGCTTTAAGGTCCCTTCCAACCCAACCCAACCCCCGATTCCTTCACCTTTAGGTCCCTTCCAACCCAACCCACGATTCCTTCACCTTTAGGTCCTTTCCAACCCAACCCAATCCATGATTCCTTGACCTTTAGATCCCTCCCAACCCAATCCATGATTCTCTGATGGAACTTGATGAGCTTTAAGGTCCCTCCCAACCCAACCCAATCCAATCCACGATTCCTTCACCTTTAGGTCCCTTCCAACCCACCCCAATCCACGACTCTCTGATCTTCAGGTCCCTTCCAACTCAATCCATGATTCTACAACCTTTAGGTCCCTCCCACCCCATGATTCCTTGACCTTTAGGTCCCTTCCAACCCAACCCAATCCACGATTCCTTCACCTTTAGGTCCCTTCCAACCCAACCCACGATTCTACAACCTTTAGGTCCCTTCCAACCCAACCCAATCCACGATTCTCTGATCTTCAGGTCCCTCCCAACCCAACCCAATCCATGATTCCTTGACCTTTAGGTCCCTCCCAACCCAACCCAATCCACGATTCTTTGATGGAACTGGATGACCTTTAAGTCCCTTTCCAACCAAACCCAATCCATGACTCTCTGATCTTTAGATCCCTCCCAACCCAACCCAATCCACGATTCTCTGATGGAACTGGATGAGCTTTAAGGTCCCTTCCAACCCACCCCAACCCATGATTCCTTCACCTTTAGGTCCCTCCCACCCCAACCCCCGATTCCTTCACCTTTAGGTCCCTTCCAACCCAACTCAATCCACGATTCTCTGACCTTTAGGTCCCTTCCAACTCAGTCCATGATTCTACAACCTTTAGGTCCCTTCCAACCCAACTCAATCCACAATTCTCTGATCTTTAGGTCCCTTCCAACCCAACCCACGATTCTACAACCTTTAGGTCCCTTCCAACTCAACCCAATCCATGATTCCTTCACCTTTAGGTCCCTTCCAACTCAACCCAATCCATGATTCTCTGACCTTTAGGTCCCTTCCAACCCAACCCACGATTCTTTGCTGGAACTGGATGACCTTTAAGTCCCTTTCCAACCCAACCCAACCCATGATTCTCTGATGGAACCCGATGAGCTTTAAGGTCCCTCCCAACCCAACCCACGATTCCTTCACCTTTAGGTCCCTTCCCACCCCATCTTCCCCCCCCTTGTCCTCGGGGCCGGCCGGCGAGGAGTTAACCTCTCCCCAGGCTCCCCCCGCCGGCATCTGCTGCCGCCTTTGGCTCCACCGGCCTCGTTTTTATTGTTTTTTTGGAGCGTTTCTTGTTTTTTTGGCAGCGTCGGAGCTTTTTTTTTTTTTCCGGAAGGCCGAGCCGGGTTGGGAATCAGGGAAAAGGAGGCTGGGGGGGGGCCGAGCTCCTCCCGCCCGCGCCGATGAATTTTCATTAATTACAACCTTGTCAGCGAAAAGCGTTGTCGGCGCCCAAGCTGGAAATGCTAATGAGGCGGCATTTGCATCCTTCGCTTTGTCGGCACGTCATTAATTATTACATTTTATGATGATGAACGCAGCTGTCGGCGCTCGCCGCCGCTTAATTAGCCCCGCGGAACGCCAGGAGCCCGTCAGCGCTTTGGATTTTTTGGGAGAAAAAGGGGGGAAAGAATTAAAAAAAAAAAAAAAAAGAGAGAAAAAATTCCAAATGTAAAATTCAACGAGCTCGTTTTCTCCTTCCATCAAGTTCTGGCTCCTCGGAGGGACCTCACGGAGGCTTCGAGCCCCGAGTCGGGGTCCTAAAAAGTGAAACGCCACCAAAACCAATCGGTTCTTCCAGCTTAATTAATGCCACGCTTAATTATAACGGCGTGATGTCAGCGGGTTTAATTAAGGGTTGGCTCGTCGACAAGAAAGCGCGAAGAGTCGCCAGAGGTCCCCTCCGCGGCGAGGAGGAGGAAGAGGGAAGGGTTGGAGCTCCCCAGGAGGAGGCATCACCCGGGGCTTCCGGGATGGTGGGAAGGGAGGGGGTGGGATTGAAGAGCTACGGGGTCTGGAAGGGGTTGGAGGAGACCTTAAGGATCAAGGAGTCATGGAAGGGGTTGAGTTGGAAGGGGTTGAGAAGATCAGCGAGGCCTGGAATGGGTTGGAGGAGACCTTAAAGATCAAGGAGTCGTGGAAGGGGATGAGTTGGAAGGGATCTTGGAGATCTTTGAGGCCTGGAATGGGTTGGAGGAGACCTTAAAGATCAAGGAGTCGTGGAAGGGGATGAGTTGGAAGGGATCTTGGAGATCTTTGAGGCCTGAAATGGGTTGGAAGAGACCTTAAAGATCAAGGAATCACGGAATGAGTTGAGTTGGAAGGGATCTTGGAGGTCATTGAGGCCGGGAATGGGTTGGAGGAGACCTTAAAGATCAAGGAATCACGGAATGAGTTGAGTTGGAAGGGATCTTGGAGGTCATTGAGGCCAGGAATGGGTTGGAAGAGACATTAAAGATCAAGGAATCATGGAACGGGTTGAGTTGGAAGGGATCTTGGAGATTATTGAGGCCTGGAATGACCTTAAAGATCATGGAATCACGGAAGGGGTTGAGTTGGAAGGGATCAAAAAGATCACTGAGGCCTGGAAGGACCTTAAAGATTGTGGAATCATGGAATGAGTTGAGTTGGAAGGGATCGTGGAGATCATTGAGGCCTGGAATGGGTTGGAGGAGACCTTAAAGATCAAGGAATTATGGAAGGGGTTGAGTTGGAAGCGATCTTGGAGATCACTGAGGCCTGGAATGACCTTTAAGATCAAGGAATCATTGAATGGGTTGAGTTGGAAGGGATCTTGGAGATCACTGAGGCCTGGAACGACCTTAAAGATCGTGGAATCACGGAAGGGGTTGAGTTGGAAGGGATCGTGAAGATCATCGAGTCCAAAAAGAGGTTGGGTTGGAAGGGTCCAACCCACTCCACGTCCTCCAACCCTTGAGCCCCTTTCTGCTCCCCGGCCACGTCCCTCAGACCAATCCCACCCCGTCCTCGTGGGACTTTTCACCGTCAACGCCGCGAGGTCGCGGCGAGAGGAGAAAAAAAATGAAAAAATGAAAAGCAAGAAACCGAAAAAGAAAGAAAGAAACGAAAGGAAAGAGGAAACGGGAGCGAAGCTGAAGAGCAGGAGCCGCGTCCCCGCGGCAGATGGTCCCCTTCCACATGAGCTCCTCCATCAATCAGGAGCTGAAGGGCCCAGGTGCAGCGCAGCCGCGCCCCAGCGCCCCATTTCACAGCCCGTCACACACGGGCCCCCCCGACCCCCCCGGGGACCTCAGCTGGAGCTCCTCGAGCTGCCGAGGAACCGAGGAACCGAGAGGGGGGAGGAGGAGGAACCGCCGGCACGAGCCGAGAGGGACGGTGGGGAAAGGGGCTCCGGGTCCAGGAGCAGCAACAGCCCCGCGCGGGGCCTGGAGGAGGCATCTCAAGGGCTTTTGGAGCCCTCAGAGGGCGGGGAGTCACCTCCATCGCGGGGCAGAAACGTTAAAGTTGGAGAAGATCTCAAAGATCTGAGCCCCACTGGGTCCCCGAGAACATCTCCAGGGCTTTTGATCCCCTCCAAACGTGGAGACTCCACCACCATCATGATATAGAATCATTAAGGATGGAGAAGACCTCAAAGATCCAAGCCCCACTGTGTTCCCAAGAACATCTCCAGGGCTTTTGATCCCCTCCAAACATGGAGACTCCACCACCACCATCGTACAGAACCATTAAAGTAGGAAAAGCCTTCAAAGATCATCCAGTTCAACCCCCACCGTGTCCCCAACCGCATCTCCAAGGCTTTCGAAGCCCTCCAAACACGAGGACTCCGTCCCCACCGCGATCTAGAAGCATTAAGGTTGGAGAAGATCTCAAAGATCATCCAGTTCAACCCCCACCGTGCCCTCAAGCTCCAACCTGGTTTGGTTTCTCATCCCGGAGAACCTCGGTTTGTGGATCCAACCAGCCCAGGAACCTCTGGAGAACCTTGGTTTGTGGATCCAACCAGCCCAGGAACCTCCGGAGAACCTTGGTTTGTGGATCCAACCAGCCCAGGAACCTCCAGAGAACCTTGGCCCGGGGCTCATGGCTTGGAGAACCCAAAATCCACGTCCCCACCTGGACGCCGACCCCAGAAAGGAGGAGGAAGGACTCCAAGCAACGTTCTCCATCGGGTGGGACCACGAGGACTTACTCTGTATTCGGGAGTTGACGAAGGGAGGAGAGAGATTGTCGTGGGAGCCGAGGTCTCTGCTGGCCAGGTGCTCGTAGGGCGTCCCGTCTCCATAGTTCTGCAAGACACCAGGAGAAACACAACGCTAGAAGCTTCGAGGACCTCGGCCAAGCCCTGCAGGCTCCCGAGTTTGACCCCAGGCAGGAGGAACGTTCTCGGGGTGGTTGGATGGGGCGGGTTCCACCACGTTGGAAGAAGATGGAAGGGCGGGAGGGGGTGAAGGGACCTTAAAGGTCATGGAAACGGGGACTGGGTTGGGTTGGAGGGACCTTGAAGATCTTGGAGTCCTGGAATGGTTTGAAGGGACCTTAAAGATCTTGGAATGGTTTGAGTTGAAGGGACCTTCAAGATCTTGGAAGGTTTGGATTGAAGGGACCTTGAAGATCTTGGAGTCCTGGAACGGTTTGAAGGGACCTTCAAGATCTTGGACTCCTGGACTGGGTTGAGTTGAAGGGACCTTCAAGCTCCTGGAATGGTTTGAGCTGAAGGGACCTTCAAGCTCCTGGAATGGTTTAGGTTGAAGGGACCTTCAAGATCCTGAAATGGTTTGAGCTGAAGGGACCTTCAAGATCTTAGAAGGTTTGGATTGAAGGGACCTTCAAGATCTTGGAGTCCTGGAATGGTTTGAAGGGACCTTAAAGACCTTGGACTCCTGGACTGGTTTGAAGGGACCTTAAAGATCTTGGAGTCCTGGACTGGGTTGGATTGAAGGGACCTTAAAGATCTTGGAAGGGTTTAGGTTGAAGGGACCTTCAAGATCTTGGAAGGTTTGGATTGGAGGGACCTTCAAGATCTTGGAGTCCTGGAACAGTTTGAAGGGACCTTAAAGACCTTGGACTCCTGGAATGGTTTGAAGGGACCTTCAAGATCTTGGACTCCTGGACTGGGTTTGAGTTGAAGGGACCTTCAAGCTCCTGGAATGGTTTGAGCTGAAGGGACCTTCAAGCTCCTGGAATGGTTTAGGTTGAAGGGACCTTCAAGATCCTGGGATGGTTTGAGTTGAAGGGACCTTCAAGCTCCTGAAATGGTTTGAGTTGAAGGGACCTTCAAGCTCCTGGAAGGTTTGGATGAAGGGACCTTCAAGATCTTGGACTCCCGCAACGGTTTGTGTTGAAGGGACCTCCAAGCCCCCCCCGGCAGGGTCGAGGCGTCACCTCCGGCCGCCCCAAGCCCCCTCCACGCCGACCTCCTCCAGGTTTGGAGCCCCCACAGGTCCCTCAAGCCCCGGCGGGGCCCCTCCAGCCGGACTGGGTGGTGGAACCTCCTCTGGAGGAGCCGGGACGGGTGACGGGAGGCGCCTCGGGCCCCTCCAGCCGCTTGCGGCGCGGGGGTTTTGTTTCCCACGAGGACCTCATTGTCCTCGCCGTCCATCACGGGACAAAGGCGGCTCGGGGGGGAGGTCGAAGCCCTTTGAGGAGCCCTCGTGCTCCTTTCTTTCCACCTCCAGCGCCTTTGTCCTCCCACATTCAGGTCCCCGCAGGCAGAACTAATCGCGTGGGCAAACTCCGAGGTGACTTTTCTCCACGGGGCGTCCTCCCCGCAGAAAGGAACTCGTGGTGGGAAGAGGAGGAGGAGGAGGAGGAGGGGGGAGAAGCCAAGGGCGACGTCAGCGAGGAGAAGAAAGGGCTCGGCCACGCGGTGGAACTCAAAGGACGGGTTCTCCCGGCCTTCCCGGAGGAACGTGGAGGAACCCAGGTGGCCAGGAGGAGGAGGAGGAACAGGGAGGAACGGAGGAGGTGGCCACGAGGAGAAGAAACAGCCCCGGGGTGGTGGGACAACCTCGGTTTGGTGGGACCTTCCAGCAAGGTGGGACCTTCCTAACAGGGTGGGACCTTCCCAATATGGTGGAATCTTCCAGCATGGTGGAACCTTCCTAGCAGGGTGGGACCTTCCCAATATGGTGGGACCTTCCAGCATGGTGGAACCTTCCTAGCAGGGTGGGACCTTCCCAATATGGTGGAATCTTCCTAAGAGGGTGGGCCCTTCCCAGCATGGTGGGACCTTCCCAATATGGTGGGACCTTCCCAATATGGTGGGACCTTCCCAGCATGGTGGGACCTTCGGACCTTCCCAATATGGTGGAACCTTCCTAGCAGGGTGGGACCTTCCCAACAAGGTGGGACCTCCCTGTCCTGGTGGGACCTTCCCAATATGGCGGAACCTTCCCAATATGGCGGAACCTTCCTAGCAGGGTGGGACCTTCCCAGCATGGTGGGACCTTCCCAGCATGGTGGGACCTTCCTAACAGGGTGGGACCTTCCTAGCATGGCGGGACCTTCCCAATATGGTGGAACCGTCCCAGCATGGTGGAACCTTCCTAGCAGGGTGGAAGCTTCCCAACAAGGTGGGAGCTTCCTAACGTGGTGGGACCTTCTCAAGATGGTGGGACCTTCTCAAGATGGTGGGACCTTCCCAGCAGGGTGGGACCTTCCTAGCATGGTGGGACCTTCCCAATATGGTGGAACCGTCCCAGCAAGGTGGAACCTTCCCAATATGGTGGGAACTTCCTAGCAGGGTGAGACCTTCCCAAGATGGTGGGACCTTCCTAGCAGGGTGGGACCTTCCCAGCGTGGTGGGACCTTCCCAGCATGGTGGGACCTTCCCAGCATGAAGACCCCATTAATTAACGAGAAGCAGCAACGGCTCGAGGGCTAAATTCACCTCAGGAGCAGGACGGAAGGCCCGGCTCGTTAAGGAAGCGACTCTAACGAGGAGAAGAGGCGGTCGACTTACCCGGGATGGACTCGGATGTCCCGTGGTGCCCCAGGAGCCCGAGCTACTTCGCTCTTCTACACCTGGAGAGAAGAAAAGGTCCTTCAGGGCTGGTCGCCCAGGGCGGGTCCTCGCGGAGCTTGGCAGCTAACGACGCCAATTAACCCCCTTTAATTAAGACTCGGCACCAGAACCTCCTCAGATACGGAGCGAGGAACTTCTAAAACCTCGAGGATGGAGCTAAGAACCTCCTCGAGCCACCAGCGTGGACCTTCCCGGTGGCCTTCAACCCCTGGGGGTGGCCGAGGGCCTCGGAAAAGGAGAAGACGAGGTCCTCGAGGTCCTTCTAGAAGCCAAAAAAGAGGTTTTGGCCCCAACCCAGCAGCAGGAGGTGGAGCCGAGGTGGCTTCCCGCCAGCTCCATGGCAACGGGGAGATGTTTTGCAGCTCCTCGAGGTATTTTTGGATCTCCTGACTCATCCACTTGAAGGTCCCTGCTGCTCGAGGAGAAGGCGCCGCCTCCCGCTGGTGGCGAGAGACTCGGCCCTTCCCTTCAGGATCAGTCCAGGGTTCAAGGAACCTTGGTGGAACCTTCTGGATCAGCCTAGAACCCCGGTGGAACCTTCTCGATCGCTTCAGGCAACCCTGGTGGAACCTTCTGGATGAGCCCAGGGTTCAGGGAACCCTGCTGGAACCTCTGGAGAACCTTGGCCCACGGATCCACCCTGGATCCTCGAAGCCTCCAACCCCTCCTTGAAGCCACCAACCGCTCTTCGAAGCCTCCAAACCCTCCTTGAAGCCACCAACCCCTCCTTGAAGCCTCCAAACCCTCCTTGAAGCCACCAAACCCTCCTTGAAGCCCCTCAACGGCCTCTGCGACCACATCCACCCACCGGGACTTCCCCCCGACGCCGCCCCAGATGCCTCCAAGCTGATTTTTTGGCCACGGCTCGTTAGCGCGAGGCAAAACTTAAGCCGCTCGGCTAATCCCGCCCGTTAAGCTCTTTCTCTCGGGGATTAAGGCCCCAGCGGCGGCCAATCCACCGCGGCGGCCAACGTGGAGACCTCCAAGATCATCCAGGCTGAAGAAAAAAAGGAAAACAAGCAGCGGTCGCGCTCTTAGACGATGAAAATCGGGGCTTGACCAGGTTTATCTCCGTCCCCTCCAAACGGGGGCCAGGGAACCCCAGGGCTGGGGAGAAGAAGGAGAAGATGGAGGTGGGACGTCAGGATGAAGTTCATCACCCTCAGGGCCCTCACAACTCAAATCACGCCACGATTCGCAGAACTTTAAGGTCCCTCCAACCCATTTCACGATTCTTAAAACTTTAAGGTTCCTCCAACCCATTTCACGATTCTCAGAACTTCAAGGTCCTTCCAACCCATTTCACGATTCTCAAAACTTTAAGGTCCTTCCAACCCGTTTCATGATTCTCAGAACTTCAAGGTCCTTCCAACCCAAATCATTCCACGATTCTCAGAACTTTAAGGTCCTTCCAGCCCAACCCCTTCCACGATTTCAAAGAGGAACCCAAGGAACATCTCCAGATCTTCCTGAGGAGACGGAGACGAGGGCAGAAGCTGAGTTAGGGGTTGAGTTTCCACCCCAAACCAACTCACCCACCTCGCCAGGAGGAGCCGGAGACAAAGATCTCGCGGTCCTGCTGCTCCCTAATCCAATCAAAGCTCCTGGTTGACGTCACCGAGCTCCAAGCGAGCGAGCAGAACCCTCCGAGATTCAATTAGGGCTTCGCTGCTCCAGCACGAGGCGGGTCCAGCCGGGCTCCCGTCCAACCGCGGGGGTTATCGAGGAGAACCATCGCGGCCAGGAGGAGCCTCAAAATCTGGGGTTTGAGCCTCAAAATCTGGGTCTCGATCCCCAAACTCTGGGGTTTGAGCCTCAAACTCTGGGTCTCGATCCCCAAAATCTGGGGTTTGAGCCTCAAAATCTGGGTCTCGATCCCCAAAATCTGGGGTTTGAGCCTCAAAATCTGGGGTTCGATGACCAAAATCTGGGGTTCGATGACCAAAATAAGGCTTTGATCCCCAAAATATGGGGCTCGATTCCAAAAAACGAGGGTTCGATCCCAAAAATCTGGGGTTCAATCCCAAAATGTGGGGTTTGACCCCAAAATCAAGGGTTTCGATCCCAAAATCTGGGGTTCGATCCCCAAAATATGGGTTTTGATCCCTAAAATGAGGGGTTTGATCCCAAAATCTGGGGTTCGATCCCCAAAAATCTGAGGTTTGATCCCAAAATATGGGTTTCAATCCCAAAATGTGGGGTTTGATCCCAAAATCAAGGGTTTCGATCCCAAAAATCTGGGGCTTGATCCCTAAAACAAGGGCTTTGATCCCTAAACCGAGGGGTTTGATCCCCAAAATCTGGGGTTTGACCCCCAAAAACGAGGGGTTTGATCCCAAAATCAAGGGGTTTGATCCCCAAAATCTGGGGCTTGATCCCTAAAACAAGGGGTTCGATCCCCAAAATCTGGGGTTTGATCCCCAAAATGAGGGGTTTGATCCCTAAAATCTGGGGTTTGATCCCCAAAACGAGGGGTTTGATCCCTAAAACAAGGGGTTCGATCCCCAAAATCTGGGGTTTGATCCCCAAAATGAGGGGTTTGATCCCTAAAATCTGGGGATTGCTCCCCAAAACGAGGGGTTTGATCCCCAAAACATGGTGTTTGATCCCCAAAATGAGGGGTTTGATCCCCAAAATCTGAGGTTTGATCCCAAAAATGAGGGGTTCGATCCCCAAAATGAGGGGTTCGATCCCCAAAAACGAGGGGTTTGATCCCCAAAAACGAGGGGTTTGATCCCCAAAATCTGGGGCTTGATCCCTAAAACAAGGGGTTCGATCCCCAAAATCTGGGGTTTGATCCCCAAAAATGAGGGGTTTGATCCCCAAAATGTGGGGTTTGATCCCTAAAACGAGGGGTTTGATCCCCAAAATACACGGTTTGATCCCCAAAATACACGGTTTGATCCCCAAAATCTGGGGTTTGACCTCAAAAACGAGGGGTTTGATCCCAAAATCCAGGGGTTTGATCCCCAAAATCTGGGGTTTGATCCCAAAAATCTGGGGTTTGATCCCCAAAACGAGGGGTTTGATCCCCAAAATGAGGGGTTTGATCCCCAAAATGAGGGGTTTGAGCCCCAAAACGAGGGGTTTGATCCCCAAAATGAGGTGTTCGATCCCCAAAATCTGGGGTTTGATCCCTAAAACGAGGGGTTTGATCCCCAAAACGAGGGGTTTGACCCCAAAAATCTGGGGTTTGATCCCCAAAATGTGGGTTTCGATCCCCAAAATGTGGGGTTTGATCCCTAAAACGAGGGGTTTGATCCCCAAAACGAGGGGTTTGATCCCTAAAACAAGGGGTTTGATCCCTAAAATCTGGGTTTTGATCCCAAAAATGAGGGGTTTGATCCCAAAAATGAGGGGTTTGATCCCCAAAATGAGGGGTTCGATCCCAAAAATCTGGGGTTTGTTACCCAAAATCTGGGGTTTGATCCCTAAAACGAGGGGTTTGATCCCCAAAATCTGGGGTTTGATCCCCAAAATGTGGCTTTCGATCCCAAAATGTGGGGTTTGATCCCCAAAATGATGGTTTCAATCCCAAACCCGAGGGTTTCAATCCACGAAATACGCATTTCGATCCCCAAAAGGAGGATTTGGAGGCCCGAAACAAGGATTTTGATCCCAAAATGTGGGCTTTGATCCCAAAACCGAGGGGTTCGATCCCAAAACCGAGGGGTTTTCAAGCCAAAATCTGCATTTCAAGCCCTATTTTTTTAATCTTTTAACCTTCCCCAGAAAGCCACGACCCCAAATCGAACCCGTTTCGCGTGGAATCCAACCCCAATTTCCTTCGAATCCGTCTTTGAGCGGAATCCGAACCCGACCGAGGCGGAATCCGAACCCGATTCGCTTCAAATCGACCCCCCCGGCTGCCTCCAAAGAGAGAAATCAATCAAAAAAAAAAAAATAATAAATAAAGGGATTTGAAGCCCAAGGTGGATTTGCGATTCCCTCGTTAAGGGCATTAATTTGTAATCGCCGCTCGAGCCCTAATCAACCTAATGGCCCCAACCGGAACGCAAGCCCTTCAATCCTTTCCGAGCGGCGACGCCAACCAAGAGTTTGGCCTTCAGGAGGAAAATTCCGAGGTTTTCTCGCTCCCCGCGGCGCCAGGAGGAGGAAAACGCCGGGAAAACTCGACCCGACGGGGAGGAAAAGGCTGGAATTGGATGAAAGGAGGGATGGTTTTCCCTTCGGGATCGTTCCCCCTTCGGATCGTTCCCGCAGGGGATTTATTTTCCTCCCCCCCCCGTTAAATTTTGGCCCCAGCGCCTCTTCCCCCACCCCGCGGCCCCGTTCTCCACAAGCCTCTCGTTAGCCTAATCAAGCCCTGCAGAAGCCTTAACGAGCGCCGCGTCTCCCTGGGTGGCGAATCCACCTTCCCAAATCTCCCAAAGCAGCCACAGGCGGGAAGCCGGAGCCCCCCGACTCCTTCCAAACCCTCCTCGGAGCCTCCTCCGGGAAAGATTTTCCGAGAAAAACAGCGTAAAATGCAATTAAACCCCCTCGGAACGAGCTTTTCGAACCGTTTCCCACTCCTCCAGCATCCAAAAGGCTCCAAGTTCCTTCCGAGCGCCAGCGAGACGAGCTCCGCGTTCCCCTCTCGTTCTCCGGGATCCAAACGACTTCGGAAACGAGTTTTTTGGGGGTTTTTTTTAATGGGAACGAGGCGTTTCGGAGGGGCGACTCTCCAGCACCGCGACAAATCGATTTGTCTGGCACGAAAACCGCTCGGCGCAAACAAATCGCGGGGAATTTTCCCTTCGACCGATGGCACTTCAGGAAACGCGAGCCAAAAAAATTAAAAAAACCCCAAAAAATAGGATTAAAACCACGAGGAGAAGCTCCCCAGAGCGAACGGGAGGCGATAGCGTCGTCGCGCAATTAAATTTAGGTTAATAAAGCAAATCTTGGGTCGCTTTCAAAGCCTGAAGGGCCTCCAATCCCAAAAAAATGAGCAAAATGAGCGGCGAGCGATTAGCCGGGAGCTTTTGTCGCCGAGCACGACGCCCAAAAACAATAAAAAAAATCAAAATAAACCCTTCAGTGAAATCCCAAGCAAAGATTGAAGAAGAAACTCCCCCTCCTGACCCCGGTAAACGGTCTCGGAGCCCAACGAGTTGTTTTCCCACGAGGACTCGGGCGTTTTCGCCTCGTTATTTAATTAATGGAAGCAATTTGCCCTTCGGATAACGCGGGACGTACAAAAGGAAGGGGAGAAGCCGAGAATCACCAGGTTGGGAAGGACCCGCTGGAGCGGAGAGTCCGACCCTTCCTATCAGATCAAAATCCTAGGGAATCCAAGCAAAATCCTATAGAATCCAAGCAAAATCCTATAGAATCCAAGCAAAATCCTATAAATCAAGCCAAACTCCTATAGAATCAAACCAAACTCCTATAGAATCCAACCAAACTCCTATAGAATCAAAATAAAATCCTATAGAATCCAACCAAACTCCTATAGAATCAAAATAAAATCCTATAGAATCCAACCAAAATCCTATAAATCCAACCAAACTCCTATAGAATCCAACCAAAATCCTATAGAATCAAAATAAAATCCTATAGAATCCAACCAAAATCCTATAAATCCAACCAAACTCCTATAGAATCCAACCAAAATCCTATGGAATCCAACCAAAATCCTATGGAATCCAACCAAAATCCTATGGAATCCAACCAAACTCCTATAAAATCAAATTAAACTCCTATAAATCCAACCAAACTCCTACAGAATCCAACCAAACTCCTACAGAATCCAACCAAAATCCTATAGAATCCAATCAAACTCCTATAGAACCAAACCAAAATCCTATAAATCAAAGCAAACTCCTATAGAATCAAACCAAAATCCTATAGAAACAAAATAAAATCCTATAGAACCAAAATAAAATCCTATAGAATCCAACCAAAATCCTATAAATCCAACCAAACTCCTATAGAATCAAACCAAAATCTTATAAATCAAAGCAAACTCCTATAGAATCAAATCAAACTCCTATAAATCCAACCAAAATCCTATAGAGTCCAACCAAAATCCTATAGAACCAAATCAAAATCCTATTGATTCAAACCAAAATCCTATAGAACCAAATCAAAATCCCATAAATCGAACCAAAACCCTATTGAATCCAACCAAACTCCTATAGAATCAAATCAAACTCCTATAAAATCAAACTAAAATCCTATAGAATCCAACCAAACTCCTATAGAACCAAACCAAAATCCTATAGAATCAAACCAAAATCCCATAAATCGAACCAAAACCCTATTGAATCAAACCAAACTCCGATAGAATCCAACGAAAACCCTATAGAATCCAACCAACCTCCTATGGAATCAACCCCAGTGCTTAAAAGACGATTCCAACGAGCTCGACTCGGTGAAGAAGCCGAAAAGGGCTGGAAAAACTCAGCCCCGTGGCGCAAAAACCCACCGAATTCCTCCAATTCACCCCGAAAGGCAGCGGACGGCGAGGCTCCGGCCCCGCCGAGCCGGCCGCGAGCGCAAGAAAAGGCGGAAAAGGCCGAGGGGAGCGTCGCGGCACCTACTTGAGCCCGTGAAATGTCCGCTGGCCAAGGAGGTTGGCGCGTTCTTCCCGCTGCTCACGGGAGGCGAAAACATCTACGGGAGAAGGAAACAAACAAAGCAGCGTTAGGAGAGGGGGAGAAATCGCGGAGTTCGGAGGCCGAGCGGAGGGAAAAAGTTCCTTCCGCGCCGCTTAAGGTTAAGTTTGGTGCCCCCCCAAGCCGGCGATCGAGGCGTTTTCCCACCCGTCCCGTTTTTACGAGGCTCCTCGACGAGTCGCCGGCTTCCCCAGCGCTTCTCACTCAAGGGGGGTCAATCCTCCTTTTTTTTTTTTGGCGTTTAACGAGCCCATAAAGCCCTCGAGGGGAAAATTCGAAAAAAAAAAAGTTGGCTGGGAGGTGGCAACCTTGGCCATGAAGGTTGCGATGTCCATCTCCATCGCGCTTTCCGCCTTCGCTCGGCATATGGGAACGCGAAGAATACGAATGCAAAGTGCCACCTGCCCTAAATTCTCATTTCGCCTCCAATCGAGCCATTGGAAGCCGAGCTCTCCCCCTTTTTTTTTTTTTCCTTCCCCCCCCTCCCTCCTCCCTCTCTCTCTCTCTCTCCGTAGGATTTATTTCGCCCCTAATTGGTTTCTCTCCTCTCCGACGTGTCTAGCGGATAAGACGCACCTTCCCTGAGTCAGAGCCTGCAAAAAAAAAAAAAAGGGAAGGAACAAATGGAGAAGCCAAAAAAAATCAAAAAATCTCGAGGAAAAGAGCGCAACAAGCCAAAAAAGCAAAAAAAAAAATCAAAAAAAAAAGGAAGAGGAGGAGGTTGTAAAGCCGCTTCCCGGCCCCCAAAGCTGGAGAAGAAGCTTTGCGGCAGGAAAAAGGGGGAGGCCGAGGCTCGGAGGGGGTCGGGGAGTCGCCCCCGCGGCCCCCGGCGCTTCCTGAGACGTCCCGGAGGAAGGAAGGGAGGAAGGAAGGGAGGGAGGCCGAGCGGGCGAGGGGCAGGACCGAGCGGGGCCTCCAAAGCGACGACAACCACCAAAGTCCCGTTTGGAAAAGCCAACGTGGAGCCGGGAGGGGGGGAAATAAATCCAGATGGGCCGAGGCCAAAGGCGCCGCGGGGAGAGGGAGAGCGGGACACGAAACGACGCGGGGACGCGATGATCCGGGGGGGGCTTCCCCACCGAGCGGCTCTGGGATTAGACGGGGGAGATGGGAGAGCGGAGGGGGGATCGTGGGGGTCAGAGATGGATCGGGGGATGGATCGTGGGGTTAGAGATGGATCGTGGGGGTCAGAGATGGATCGTGGGGGGTCAGAGATGGATCGTGGGGGTTAGAGATGGATCGTGGGATGGATCGTGGGGTTAGAGATGGATCTTGGGGGTTTAGAGATGGATCTTGGGGGTTAGAGAGTGGATCCTGGGGGTCAGAGATGGATCTTGGGGGTCAGAGATGGATCGTGGGGGGTTAGAGATGGATCGTGGGGGTCAGAGATGGATCGTGGGGGTCAGAGATGGATCGTGGGGGGTTAGAGATGGATCCTGGGGGTCAGAGAGTGGATCTTAGGGGTTAGAGATGGATCGTGGGGGGTTAGAGAGTGGATCTTAGGGGTCAGAGATGGATCGTGGGGGTCAGAGATGGATCCTGGGGGTTAGAGATGGATCGTGGGGGTTTAGAGATGGATCGTGGGGGTTTAGAGATGGATCGTGGGGGGTTAGAGAGTGGATCTTAGGGGTCAGAGATGGATCGTGGGGGTCAGAGATGGATCTTGGGGGTCAGAGATGGATCGTGGGGGTTTAGAGATGGATCGTGGGGGTCAGAGATGGATCGTGGGGGTTTAGAGAGTGGATCTTAGGGGTCAGAGATGGATCTTGGGGGGTTAGAGATGGATCGTGGGGGTTTAGAGATGGATCGTGGGGGTCAGAGATGGATCGTGGGGGGTTAGAGATGGATCGTGGGGGGTTAGAGACGGATCGTGGGGGTCAGAGATGGATCGTGGGGGGTCAGAGAGTGGATCTTAGGGATCAGAGATGGATCGTGGGGGGTTAGAGAGTGGATCTTGGGGGTCAGAGATGGATCTTGGGGGTTTAGAGAGTGGATCTTGGGGGTTAGAGAGTGGATCTTGGGGATCAGAGATGGATCGTGGGGGTCAGAGATGGATCGTGGGGGTCAGAGATGGATCGTGGGGGGTCAGAGAGTGCATCTTAGGGATCAGAGATGGATCTTGGGGGTCAGAGATGGATCGTGGGGGTTTAGAGAGTGGATCTTAGGGGTTAGAGATGGATCTTGGAGGTTAGAGATGGATCTTAGGGGTTAGAGATTGGATTTTGGGGGTTAGAGATTGATCTTGGGTGTTAAGAGAGTGGATCTTGGATATTAGAGATTGGATCATGGATATTAGAGATTGATCTTGGGTATTAGAGATTGGATCTCGGGTAGTGGATATTAGGGACTGACTATTAGATATTGAGGGTTAAGAATCGGATACTGGGGATTGGACATGGGATACTAGAGATTGGATATTAGAGACTGAATAGTGGCTCTCAGGGACTGGATATTAGGGATTGGATCTCGGATATTAGAGATTGGATATTAGAATTTAGATATTGGAAATTTGATACTGGCTACTAGAGTTTGGATATTGGATATTAGAGATTGGATATTAGAGATCAGAGACTGGATATTAGATAGTAGAGTTTGGATATTGGATATTAGAGTTTAGATACTGGATATTGGAGATGGGATATTGGATATTAGAGACTGAATATTAGAGATTAGATATTGGATATTGATACTGGATGTTAGGTATAGGATATTACATACTGGATATTAGATACTGGATATTAGATATTGGATACAACATACTGAATATTGATATTAGGTATCGGATATTGATATTGGAAATTAGATATTGGAGATTGGAGACTGGATATTGGATGTTAGGTATTGGATATTAGATATCGGATATTGCTATTAGGTTTTAGATATTAGATATTGGATACTGGCTATTGATTTTAGAGACTAGATATTGGATGTTAGGTATTGGATATTAGATACTGGATATTGATATTAAGTTTTGGATATTAGATATTGGATATTAGATATTGGATACAGGATATTGATATTAGAGACTGGATATTAGATATTGGATATTAGATATTGGATACTGGATATTGATATTAGAGACTGGATATTGGATGTTAGGTACTGGATATTAGATATTGGATATTAGATATTGATATTAGAGACTGGATATTGGATAT
Organism: Phaenicophaeus curvirostris; assembly: GCF_032191515.1. NCBI lineage: Eukaryota > Metazoa > Chordata > Aves > Cuculiformes > Cuculidae > Phaenicophaeus > Phaenicophaeus curvirostris. The sequence goes on from NC_091431.1 coordinate 75,976,117, forward strand.
TAGATATTGGATATTAGATATAGGATACTGGATATTGATTTTAGAGACTAGATATTGGATGTTAGGTATGGCATATTAGATATCGGACACAGGCTATTGATATTATTGGCTATTAGATATTGGATCTGGGACGTTAGAGCCTGGATATTAAAGGGAACCGTTCCGAGGCGTCTCGGTCGCTCCGGATGCTTTCAAGCAAACCGGGAACACGATCGCATCTCCCATCCAAGCCAAAAAAAAAAAAAGAGGGAAAAGCCTTTAATTTTTCCATTCCCAAGGCCAAAAACTCGAGCCGTTTCCCATGCTTCTTACAAACGGCCCCGGGTCCTAAGGTGGCAGGGCTGGGTTTTTCGGTGGCTTTGGGGTTTGGGAACCCTGCGAGGGAGAAGAATTGGCTTTTTTGTCCAGCTGTTGGTGCTTGCCAGCGTTGTTTTCTTTCCTTACCGCGCTGAAATCCAGTAAATCACTCAGTTCTTTGTCCGTCCCTAAGGCAGCCATTCGCTGGTGGTGATGCATCTTAGCGAACGCTCGCGGAACCTGCAAAGATGGAAAGAACCGCAAATCAGAGCCTCGCCGAGGGGGGGGGGAAAACCCCAAAAAAAATAAATTAAAAATAAAAAAAAAGCTTCGCTCCTCCAGCATCTTTTCAAAGCAACAGGAGGTTCGGGGAGGAATGAATGGAGCCCGGAGAAACTACAGCCCAACTTTTGCTCCCTCCCCGCGCTCTTTCTTCCCCGCAAAGTAGGGATCGGAGGCAGAAGCGGGACGGCGAAGGGAAGGAGGGAGGTAATTAGCCCCCGCGGGTAATTAGGGGAGGGAGGAGGGGGGTAGAAGGGGGTCCCTGGGGGAGCGGAGGGCAGGGGGAGACGAATTGAGATGCATCGAGGCTGAATCGGAGAGAATTCAAGCTGAAACCACACGGACTCGGGCTGAACCGAGCCAAGCGGAGCCGAATCGACCCCAATTCCAGCCGAATCGACCCCAATTCCACTCGAATCGAACCGGATTCAAGCTCAACTGACCCAAGACGAGCCGAACCGAGCCGAATTTAAGCCAAACCAAGCCAAATTTAAGCCGAATCAACCCCAATTCAAGCTGAACCAACCCAAGCGGCACCGAACAGACCCAAATTGAGGCTGAACCCACTCAAATTCAGGCCGAACCGACCCCAATTCAAGCTGGATCGACCCGAATTGAGGCTGAACCCACCCAACTGAGGCTGAACCCCCTCGACTTCAGGCTGAAGCGACCCAAGCGGAGCCGAACCGACCCGAATTGAGGCTGGACCTGCTCGAATTCAAGCCGAACCGAACCGAATGGAGGCCGAACCAACCCGAGCGGAGCTGAAACCGCTCGAATTCGAGCCGAATCCACTCCGATTTGGGCTGAAGCCCCTCGGATTCGGGCTGAACCGCCCCAAGCGGAGCCGAACCCGCTCAAATTCAGGCTGAAGCGACCCGAACCGCCCCAAATTCAGTCCGGACCGACCCGAATCAAGGCCGAACCCCCCCGAATTCGCGCTGAACCTCCCCGAATCCGTGTTGACGCCAGCCACTCCCGGCGAGTTCTCCCGAGCCCGCTCCACACGTGCCAACACCACCGATATTCTATTTTTTTTTTGCCTCCCTCCCTTTTTTCCTCCTTACCCAACGCATTTTGATGGGGTTTTTTTGAATTTTTATTGATTTCTTTCTTCCTTTCGCTCCCTTTGGGTTTATCCTTGCCCCGGCGCTGCCTTTTCCCACCCCCTCTGCAAACTTTGCAGCCTTTGGGCCCCGAGTTCCCACCCCCAGGCTCGCTTTTGCCATCAAAATCATTAAAAAAGCACCAAAAAACTCCTTTTTTTTTTTTTTTTGCCTTCCCCCCCCCCTCTTTTAAGAAAGCGAGAGCGGAGCTGGGGCTTTTTCCCACGTGGAATTCCAACGGGAGGGCGAGGGAGTAGAAAAAGAGGGGATTTAGCAGCTAAAAAAGCAGAGGGAGAAGAGGGAAAATTGAGCTGAAAAGCACAAGGAGGGGGGTTAGGGAGAAGGTGGAAAATCAAAGCGAAAAAGTCTAAGGAGGAGGGTTAGGGAGAAGGTGGGAAATTGGGGCTGGAAGATAAAGATGGAAAATCGGAGTGAAATCACTGGGATGAGGGAGAACGAGGGGAAAACGAGGCTAAAACCAGACGGAGGAGGGAAAATCGAGGCGAAAAGTCTGAGGATGGAGGTTAGGGAGAAGCGAGAAAATTGGACCCCAAAGTGAAAGGACGAGGGTCGGGGAGAAGGTGGAAAAATCGAACCTAAAGGGATAAAGACGCGGGTTACGGGGAAGATAGAAAATCGGAGCTAAAAGTAGAAGGATGAGGGTTGAGGAGAAGGTGGAAAATGGAGCTGAAAGTCTAAGGGTGAGGCTTACGGAGAAAATAGAAAAATTGGGGGGAAAGTCTAAGGACGGGGGTTATCGCTAAGACGGAACAATCGGAGCTAAAAGTATAAAGCTGAGGGTTGCGGAGAGCGCGGAAAAGCGAGGCGGAAAGGAGAAGGGAGAAAATCGGAGCTAAAAGTGTAAGGATGGGGGTGAGGGATGAGACGGAAAATTGGGGGGGAAGGAGAGGGATGGGGGTGAGGGATGAGGTGGAAAATTAGGGGTAAAGGAGAGCGATGGGGGTGAGGGAGAAGATGGAAAATTGGGGGTAAAGGAGAGGGATGGGGGTGAGGGATGAGGTGGAAAATTGAGGGGAAAGGAGAGGGATGGGGGTGAGGGATGAGGTGGAAAATTGGGGTGAAAGGAGAGGGATGGGGGTGAGGGAGAAGATAGAAAATTGGGGGGAAAGGAGAGGGAGAAGACAGAAAATCGGAGCTAAAAGTAAAAGGCTGAGGGTTACGGAGAACGTGGAAAATCGAAGCTAAAAGTCCAAGGATGGGGGATAGGGAGAAGGCGGAAAATCGAGCCTAAAAGTGGAAGGCTGGGGGTTAGGGATGAGATGGAAAATTGGGGGTGAAGGGAGAGGGCTGGGGGTGAGGGAGAAGGGGGGGAAATGGAGGGGGGGGAAGGAGAGGGAGAAGGGGGGAGCTCGAACCTAAAATCGCGATTCCGAGGGTTATCGGTGAGGAGGAAAAATCGAGCGTAAAAGTGTGAGGGGGGAGGGAGACTCGGGGGTGAGGGGAGAGGGAGAAGGGGGAGACTCGAGAGGGAAAGCGTGAGGGGGGAGGACGGGGAGGGAAGGGAGAGGGAGGATTCGGCGTGGAGGGAGAGGGAAAACTGAGGGGGAAAGTGTGAGGATGGAGTCAAGGAGCTGAGGGAAAAGCGAGTGAAAGGAGAGGGCTGGGGGCGAGGGGGAAGAGGGGGGATCGGGGGTGAAAGGAGAGGGTCGGGGCGGAGGGAGGAGGGGGAAAATGGATCCCAGGAGGCTGAGGGCGCGGGGGGGAGGCGGGAGGCTGAGGGCGTGAGGCTGGGCTGAGGGAGAAGTTGGTCCCGGAGCGAGAGGGAAGTTTACCTGGAGCGGGCGGCGAGGAGGAGGAGGAGAAGGAGGAGGAGGAGGAGGAGAAGGAGGAGGAGGAGAAGGAGGAGGAGGAGGAGGAGGGTCCGAGGCGCCCCCGCCGGGCGGCAGAAGGGCCGGGGCCGGCGGCTCGGGCCATGAACGGCGGGCACGGAGCGAGCCCGGGGGCCGGCGGAGGGGCCCGGGGGGCGAGCGGCGGCCCCGGGGCTGAGCCCGGAGACAGGGGAGGGGACAGCGAGGGAGGGGGACGGCGACACAGAGAGAGAGAAATAGAGAGGGAGCATCCGGGGCCCCGGGAGCCCCGCCCGGGGGAGGGACCGGGACTGGGACGGGGGGGAGGGAAATGGCGGGGGAGGGGGGGGAAGGGGGGGAGGGAAAGGGGGGGAGAGAGTGAGGGGAGAGAGTGAAATGGGGGGTAAAGAGTGAGGGGGGAGAGTGAAATGGGGGGTGAAGAGTGAGGGGGGAGTGAAATGGGGGGTAAAGAGTGAGGGGAGAGTGAAATGGGGGGTGAAGAGTGAGGGGAGAGTGAAATGGGGGTAAAGAGTGAGGGGGGAGTGAAATGGGGGGTAAAGAGTGAGGGGGGAGAGTGAAATGGGGGGTGAAGAGTGAGGGGGGAGTGAAATGGGGGGTAAAGAGTGAGGGGAGAGTGAAATGGGGGGTGAAGAGTGAGGGGAGAGTGAAATGGGGGTAAAGAGTGAGGGGGAGAGTGAAATGGGGGGTGAAGAGTGAGG